>NW_027397125.1:347959-362288 GCF_003265705.2 Callorhinus ursinus | reverse complement strand
TTTTATTATGTTATGTTAGTCACCATACAATACATCATTAGTTTTTGATGTGGTGATCCACAATCCATTGTTTTCGTATAACACCCAGTGCTCCATGCAGTACATGCCCTCCTTAATACCCATCACTGGGCTAACAAATACCCCCTCCCCCCTCCCCTCTAAAACCGTGTTTGTTTCTTGGAGTCCATAGTCTCTCATGGTTCATCTCTCCCCCAATTCCACCCCCTCATTTTTCCCTTCATTCCTCTAATGTCCTCCATGCTATTCCTTATGTTTGACAAATAAGTGAAACCATATGATAATTGACTTTCTCTGCTTGACTTATTTCACTTAGCATAATCCCCTCCAGTCCTAACCATGTGGATGTAAAAGTTGGGTATTCATCCTTTCTGATGGCTGAGTAACATTCCATTGTATATATGGACCACATCTTCTTTATCCATTCATCTGTTGAAGGGCATCTCGGCTCTTTCCACAGTTTGGCTATTGCGGACATTGCTGCTATGAACATCGGGGTGCGTATGGCCCTTCTTTTCACTACATCTGTGTCTTTGGGGTAAATGCCCAGTAGTGCAATTGCTGGGTCATAGGGTAGCTCTACTTTTAAATTTTTGAGGCACCTCCACACTGTTTTCCAAAGTGGCTGTACCAACTTGCATTCCCACCAACAGTGTAAGAGGGTTCCCCTTTCTCCACAACCTCTCCAACATTTGTTGTTTCTTGCCCTGTCCAATTTTGCCATTCTAACTGGTGTAAGGTGGTATCTCAATGTGGTTTTGATTTGAATTTCCCTGATGGCTAATGACGATGAACATTTTTTCATGTGTCTGTTAGCCATTTGTATATTTTCTTCAGAGAAGTGTCTGTTCATGTCTTCTGCCCACTTTTTGACTTGATTATTTGTTTTTTGGGTGTTGAGTTTGAGAAGTTCTTTATAGATCTTGGAAATCAGACCTTTGTCTGTAGTGTCATTTGCAAATATCTTCTCCCATTCTGTGGGTTGCCTCTTTGTTTTGTTGACTGTTTCCTTTGCTGTGCAGAAGCTTTTTATCTTGAGGAAGTCCCAAAAGTTCATTTTTGCTTTTGTTTCACTAGCCTTGGGAGACTTATCTTGAAAGAAGTTGCTGTGGGCGATGTCAAAGAGGTTACTGTCTATGTTCTCCTCTGGGATTTTGATGGATTCCTGTCTCACATTGAGGTCTTTCATCCATTTTGAGTTTATCTTTGTGAATGGTGTTAGAGAATGGTTGAGTTTCATTCTTCTGCATGTGGCTGTCCAATTTTCCCAGCACCATTTATTGAAGAGACTGTCTTTCTTCCATTGCATATTTTTTCCCTGCTTTGTCAAAGATTATTTGACCATTGGGTTGAGGGTCCATATCTGGGCTCTCTATTCTGTTCCCTGGTCTATATGTCTGTTTTTGTGCCAGTTCCATGCTCTCTGGGTGATCACTGCTTTGTAATATAACTTGAAATCAGGCAACGTGATGCCCCCAGCTTTGTTTTTCTTTTTCAACATTTCCTTGGCGATTCGGGGTCTTTTCTGATTCCATACAAATTTTAAGATTGTTTGTTCCAAAATGCCTTTGGAATTTTGATCGGGATGGTGTTGAAGGTATAGATTGCTCTGGGTAGCACAGACATTTTAACAATGTTTATTCTTCCAATCCATGAGCATGGAGTGTTTTTCCATCTTTTTGTGTCTTCTTCAATTTCTTTCATGAGTGTTCTGTAGTTCCTAGAGTATAGACCCTTTACCTCTTTGGTTAGGTTTATTCCGAGGTGTCTTACGGTTTTTGGTGCTATCTTAAATGGAATCATTTCTCTAATTTCTCTTTCTACAGTTGCGTTGTTAGCGTATAAGATTGATTGATAGCATTGATTTTGTATCCTGCCACGTTACTGAATTGCTGTATGAGTTCTAGTAATTTGGGGGTGGAGTCTTTTGGATTTTCCACATAAAGTATCACGTCATCTGCCAAGAGAGTTTGACTTCTTCTTTGCCAATTTGAATACACTTTATCTCTTTTTGTTGTCTGATTGCTGTTGCTAGGACTTCTAGTACTATGTTGAACAATAGTGGCGAGAGTGGGCATCCTTGACATGTTCCTGATCTTAAGGGAAAGGCTCTCAGCTTTTCCCCATTGAGGATGATATTTGCTGTGGGTTTTTCATAGATGGATGTATGAACTTGAGGAATGTTCCCTCTATCCCTATACTCCGAAGAGTTTTAATCAGGAAAGGATGTTGTATTTTGTCAAATGCTTTTTCTGCATCAATTGAAAGGACCATATGGTTCTTCTCCCTGCTCTTATTAATGTGTTCTATCACATTGATTGATTTGCAAATGTTGAATCATCCTTGCATCCCGGGGATAAATCCCACTTGGTCATGGTGGATGATCCTTTTAATGTATTTTTGGATCCTATAGGCTAGGATTTTGTTGAGGATTTTGGAATCCATATTCATCAGGGATATCGGTCTGAAATTCTCCTTTTTGATGGGGTCTTTGCCTGGTTTGGGGATTAAGGTAATGCTGGCCTCAGAGAATGAGTTTGGAAGTTTTCCTTCTGTTTCTATTTTTTGAAACAGCTTCAGTAGAATAGGTATTATTTCTTCTTTGAATGTTTGGTAGAATTCCCCAGGGAATCCATCAGGCCTTGGACTCTTGTTTTTTGGGAGGATTTTGATCACTGCTTCAATCTCGTTAGTGGTTATTGGCCTATTCAGGTTGTCAATTTCTTCCTGTTTCAGTCTTGGCAGCTTATAGATTTCCAGGAAGGCCTCCATTTCATCCAGATTGCTCAGTTTATTGGCATATAGTTGTTGATAATAATTTCTAATAATTGTTTCTATTTCCTTGGTGTTAGTTGTGATCTCTCCCCTTTCATTCATAATTTTGTTAATTTGGGTCCTTTCTGTTTTTTTTTTTTTGGATAAGTCTGGCCAGTGGTTTATCCATTTTATTAATTCTTTCAAGGAACCAACTTCTAGTTTTGTTAATCTGATCTACTGTGTTTCTGGTTTCTAATTCATTGATCTCTGCTCTAATTTTAGCTATTTCTCTTCTAATGCATGGCTTAGGCATTGTTTGTTGCTTTTTCTCTAGTTCTTTAAGGTGTAGAGTTACTTGGTGAATTCAGGATTTTTCTATTTTTTTGAGTGAGGCTTGGATGGCTATGTATTTCCCCCTTAGGACTGCCTTTGCAGTATCCCATAGGTTTTGGACCAATGTGTTTTCATCCTCATTGATTTCCATGAATTGTTTAAGTTCTTCTTTGATTTCCTGGTTGACCCAAACATTCTTGAGCTGAGTGGTCTTTAGCTTCCAAGTGTTTGAATTTCTTCCAATTTTTTTCTTGTGATTGAGTTCCAGTTTTAAAGCATTATGGTCTGAGAATATGCAGGGAATAATCTGTCTTTTGGTATTGGTTGAGACCTGATTTGTGACCCAGTATGTGGTCTATTCTGGAGAAAGTTCCGTGTGTGCTGGAGAAGAATGAGTATTCTGTTGTTTTAGGGTGGAATGTTCTGTAAATATTTATGAGGTCCATCTGGTCCAGTGTAACATTCAAAGCTCTTGTGTCTTTGTTGATTTTCTGCTTAGATGATCTGTCCATTGCTGAGAGTGGAGTATTGAGGCCTCCTACAATTAACGTATTGTTATCAATATGACTCTTTATTTTGGTTAACAGTCGGCTAATGTAGATGGCTGCTCCCATGTTGGGGGCATAGATATTTACAATTGCTAGATCTTCTTGTTGGATAGACCCTTTAAGAATGATATAGTGTCCTTCTGTGTCTCTAATTACAGACTTTAGTTTAAAATCTAATTTGTCTGACATAAGAATTGCTACCCGAGCTTTCTTTTGAGGTCCGCTGGCATGGAAGATGGATCTCCATCCCTTCACTTTCAGTCTGGGTGTATCTTTAGGTTCAAAATGAGTCTCTTGTAGGCAGCAAATGGATGGGTCCTGTCTTTTTATACAATCTGCAACCCTGTGCCGTTTTATGGGAGCATTTAGGCCATTTACGTTGAGAGTCATTACTGAAAGATATGAATTAATTGTCATCATGTTGCCTGTGAAGATGTTGTTTTTATAGATTGTCCCTGTAAATTTCTGTTATATATCACTCTTGGGGTCTTTCTCCTTTTATAGAACCCCCCTTAATATTTCTTGCAGGGCCGGCTTAGTGGTCACATATTCTTTCAGTTTCTGCCAGTCCTGGAAGCTCTGCATCTCTCCATCCATCCTAAATGACAGCCTTGCTGGATAAAGTATTCTTGGCTGCATGTTCTTCTCATTTAATACCCTGAATATGGCTTGCCAGGCCTTTCTGGCTTGCCAGGTCTCTGTGGATAGGTCTGACGTTATTCTGACGTTCCTCCCTCTGTACGTAAGGAATCTCTTCTCTCTAACTGCCCTTAAGATGTTTTCCTTGGTTCTAAGATTGGTGAGTTTTACTATTACATGCTGGGGTATTGGCCTGTTTTCCTTGATCTTGGGAGGGGTCCTCTTTGCCTCTAGGATGCGAATGTTTGTTTCATTCCCCAGATTAGGGAAGTTCTCAGCTATGATTTGCTCAAATACATCTTCTAGTCCTCTCTCTCTCTCTCTACTCCCTCAAGGATTCCAATTATTCTGACATTGGAATGCTTCATGGTGTCACTTATTTCTCTGATTCTATTTTCATGGATTCTGAGTTGTTTTTCCCTGGCCTCCTCTTTTCCCTTTTTATCTATTATATTTTCTTCCAGGTCGCTTATTCGTTCTTACGCCTCACTTACCCTAGCTGTTAGATTATCTAGATTGGATTGGATCTCATTGATAGCATTTTTAAGTTCTGCCAATTCAGCTTTCATTTCTGCCCTTAGAGACTCTATGTTTTCATTAATTGATTTCTCCATTCTAGCCATTGTCTTCACAATTGCTAGCCTGAATTCCATTTCCGACATCTTGGTTATATCTGCATCCATTTATAAATTTGCAGCATAAGTCATAATCTCTGAGTCTTTTCTATTTTGGGGGTTCCTCCTCCTAGTCATTCTGTTGATAGGTTTTTGAGGGAATGTATAGAGTCCAAATTATTGACCAGAACCCAAGCAAGATGCACCTGTTTTCTTGGGACCTTAGGGTTGCTGGCCTCTTGTTTTCCCAGCCTTTCTTCTGGGGGAGGGGCCTGACACGCTGTTGCTCAGGCAACCCTGTTTGGGCAGATTTGCCCTGCCCCCCTGTGGCGGGGGATGGGCTCCGCAGGAATCAGTTTTGGGGGTTTTTGTTCTCTGGCAGCTTTCCACATCTCTTCCCTGAGTCAGAGCAGAAGAGACCGTTTCCAACCCTCTGCCTCAGAGCAGAGAGACCGCACTCTGTTTTCAGTGAGCTCTCTCCAGGCCACACTGTCTCCATTTCTGTCTGTGCTGCTATAAACTGCAGCAGCCTGGGTTGCGCGCCCCTCTGCAGCACTCCCAGTCCTGCCTCCAGGTCGGGGCATGTCTCTCCCTTTGTGCTTCTAAAACCACCAGCTGCCCCCAGTTTGCAGGTGCGACCCCGCCGCTCCAGGTTTCCGCCTTGGGACCTGCCCTAAAGTCCTTTCCCCGCTGCTACCGGTCTGCAAGCTGTGCCCTGTCCACAGCAAGCAAGGCCGCAGAATCACGGCTCCCTGCTTCATACCTCGAAACCAACCGCCTGCGATATTCTGTTTGTAGAGATTCAGATCTTCTTACATCTCAGGCTGGTTTCATGGGTGCTCGGAGTGGTCTGGTAGATTTCCAGCTCAATTCCGGGGACCAGTTGAAATAGGGTCCTCTACTCCTCCGCCATCTTTCCTTCTCCCCCTTACATAGGTTTTAAGGCCGACTGCAGTCTTATAGCTAATAACAGTCACCACTTATGGAAGACAGTACTTACCATGTGCAGGGCACTATGTTAAGTCGTGTGTGTGTGTATGTGTGTGGGGGGTTTGTGTGTGTAACATCTGATTTTGGTTTGTGTGTGTAACATCTGATTTTGTCCTCACGATAACTCTGCCAGACAGGTACTAGTATCCCTACTTTACAAGATGAACTTGCAACTAAGAATTTGCCCAAGTTCAAACAGCTTGGAAGTTCTGGAGTTTAAACCCTGATCTGCCTAAATCAGAACTGGGCTCTGTCAGGACCCAAAGTTTGAGTTTTTTCTAGTACATCATTCTGCCTTTTGATGTTGCTTAATTTTTAATTGTTTAGGAGGGTTATAAATAAATACCCAGCTTATGTTACATTTGTTTTATCCCGTGAGGACAGATTCCTAAGAACCTGGTATGTGATAAACAGGGTTTTCTGTCCCTTGAGGAAAGGATGAAAAAATGTAATGGAAGCTAACCAAGTCACTCTACACACTGGAGCAGGGTGAGCATAGAGAATTGTTCAATACAGAATTCATCAGTATTTCCATAAAATCTGTTACAGCCTTTCCCAGTGCTAAAACCACTACTATTTGGTTTTTCACACAACTCTGTAATGCAAGCATAAATTACATCCTTGAGGATGCTGAGAACCTCAACAAGGTCAAGTGATTTGATCAAGCTCACAATTGCCAGAGCTGACTCCAAACAGGACTTCGGACTCCAAACCTGGGTCTTTTTATTTGAATTCTCTGTCCATTGACATCACTTCCTATCATTCTCTCTTATTTATGGTGATTTTTTTCTACACTAAGAAACTACCCCACTGATTTATACTAAAAACTATTCTTTTAGATTCTAATTCAAATAACATTTAGTCAACACCGCTTACGTGAGCACCCTAGGCCAAATATTCTTGCATGCATTCTTCTCCTAGCCTCATGATAACTATCTAAGGTAAGTATGATTCATTTAATGAACTATTAATTCTCACAAAATAAGAGTCCTTGCCCTCCAGGAGTTTCCAGCTTAATAGGCTACAGAAAAATTGCCACTGGTTAGATGTACTAATACATATCATATATGTAATATAGATAGATATACCAATATATACAAATTATATATCAATACACATAAATATATTGTAGACTTAAACCACAGACAGTTTGGCATGTGCACAGCTCCAGTATTATGTAACTGCACATCAAAGCAAAGCTCACTCTATCAGAAAAAATTGCCAAAACCCATACCCATGCAAAGCAGAACAGATTATGAATTCAAACACCTAAATGTTTTCATATTGAGAGGTTTCAAAGATAAAGAAGTAGTTCTTGTAAAATATTGAAATCAAGGTCAGGGCACTTTCTCCTCTGGAGCAGTTTTTGCTACAGAAACAAGGTCACATAACATTGTTCCATATCAGTATCTTTTCATGAATGAATGAATCTTTGGCTTTTTAACATCATTCTAAATTAGTCATTCACTAATTGACAAACAACCAAATCATTTTCAGCTTTCTTGCTACTACAAGCAATGCTGTAATAAATACTCAGGAATATATGGTTTTACACACCATTATCTCCATAAGGTAGATTTCAAAATGGGCATTCCCATGCCAAGGAGAATGGATTTTTTAAAAAATTTTAATAGATACAGTCAGATTACTTTCAGAAAAGTCACAACAATTCATTAGGACCAGAAGCAAAGTAAGAGATCACCTGCTTTCCTCACCTCTGACAGCACAAAATGTCATCTCTCCCCTTCATTTCTTTTTCTTTTTTTTCTGCCAGTTACATGATTTAAAAATATAAATGCCTTGGGGTGCCTGGGTGGCTCAGGCATCCGAGTTAAGCATCTGCCTTTGGCTCAGGTCATGATCCCAGGGTCCTGGGATCGAGCCCCACAGCATCGGGTCCCTGCTTGCCAGGAAGCCTGCTTCTCCCTTTCCTGCTCCCCCTACTTGTATTCCCTCTCTCTCTGTCGAATAAATAAATAAAATCTTTTAAAATATATATATATATATAAAATGCCTTAACTTTCACCAATTTGCCTTCTAGCCGGTTTGAATATCTTTTCATATATTTATTGATTATTACATTTTATCTTCTATGACTTACCTCTGCCCTTTCCTTCCTTATGTATTTTCTATGTCTTATTAATCCAGAGAAATTCTTATGAATATTAACAGATTTGCCTGTAATATCTATTGAAAATATATTTTCCAGTCTGCCTTTTTATTTAGTATAAAATTTTTTTGCCACGAACTTTAAAAAATACATATGTAGAAAGACATATCTGTCTTTCTGATTACTAGGTTTCATGGTCTGTCTGGAGGATTTCCCTTATTTCAAAATTTGCTCTCCAAAATTGTATCTAATTGTTTATTGTCTTTTAATATTAAATCTTTACTATGTCTGTATGTATGAGAAAGGGGTCTAGCTTTGTTTTCATCATTGTTATTTCCATATATATAATATGCGTGTATTACATATATTTCAATGTCTATCAGGGAGAGTGATGTAACCAAGATGGCAGAGTAGCCTAGCCTCTGTCCCCCAATAAAGATCAACAATTATACAGCTATCCAGGAACAAGAACGGCTCTGGGAGAGTTCAGGAGTCCACGTAAGAAACTTCAGTAACCCCGTGGAATAAAACTTGAGAATAAATGCATAAAAAGGGAAGAAAAACAGCTTCATTTTGTCTGCATCATCCCATTCTCCAAGCCAGCACTGCTGAGCACAAAAGGGAACTTTCCAATCAGAAAGAGTTCCTCCTCACAGGGAGAAGAAGAGTGGGGTGCGTGACCAGCTTCCCCAGCCATTTGGGGCCCCACACAAAGGTCCCACTTCAGTTTCATCCCACCCAAACCAGCAAAGCTGAGATGTATGGAGTCATAGCTCAGAACCAGAAAGAAAAGCAGGGGGTACCAATAGTCAGTGTCCCAGTGACCTGCTCCAGAGACAAACCCAGCAGCTTTCACCACAGAAGAAAGCACTAGCCAGCACAGCCACTACAAACCCCTTACAGATTTCCCTGGTTTTTGCCCCACAGGCACCTTCAGCGGGGCCCCCACAGCCAAGTGTACATATCACCAGCTCCAGCCATTGCCATTGCTCGCTCTAATCCCTAGCCACCGAGCCTGGAGGTGCTGCAGGACCCCAAGAGCACTTGCAGCCTCTGCAAACCTCCTCTCTCTACCCTCGCAGTGCTCACCAAGGACCACACAGTTGTCAATGCTGTGGAATCCAGCAACCGGAGTCAGCAAGCCACCATGGACCCCTAGTGCTGGTGCCACCACATGTCCCTGCACTTGGCAACCTGCACCGCTAGACCTGGGGTCACAGCATCCTGCAGCATCCCCCACCCACAAGTGAAAATCTCCTCTTACTTAAGAGATTGTAATTATACTAAGTGTCCCTTCTGACCACATTGGTATGAAACTAGAAATCAATAATAGGAGGAAAACTGGAAAATTCACAAATATGTGGAAATTAAACAACGTGCTCCTGAACAACCAATGAGTAAAGGAAGAAACCAAAGAGAAACCAAAATATATCTTGAGATAAGGAAAATAGAAACATAACATACCAAAACTTACTAGATGCAGCAAAAGCAGTTCTAAGAGAGATGTTTATAGCTACAAATGTCTACCTTAAGAAAAAATATCTCAAGGACACCTGGGTGACTCAGTCAGTTAAGCATCTGACTTTGACTCAGGTCTTGATCTCAGGGTCCTGGAATGGACCCTGAGCAGGGAGTCTGTCCCTCTCCCTCTTCCTCTGCCCCTCTCCCTGCTGTGCTCTCTCTCTCAAATAAATAAACAAAATCTTTTCTAAAAAAAGAAAAAATAGCTCAAATAAATAACCTAACTCAACACCTCAAACAACAAGAAAAACTAAGCCCAAAGTTAGCATAAGGAAGGAGATAACAAAGATCACAGCAGAAACAAACTCAAAAAGAATAGGAAAACAAAAAGATTAACAAAACTAAGAGTTGACTTTTTGAAAAGATAAAGAAAATTGACAAATTTTTAACTAGACTTACCAAAAAAGAAAAAAGAGAGAGAGAGGACTCAAGTAATTAAAATTATAAATGCAAAAGAAGACATTACAACTGATACCACAGAAATACAAAGGATCATAGGAGACTACGATGAACAATTATATGCCAAAAAATTGGACAACCTAGAAGAAATGGATAAATTCCTGGAGAGACAACCTATCAAGACTGAATCATGAAGAAATAGAAAATTCAGACAGACCAATAACAAGTAAGGAGAGTCAATTGGTAATCAAAAATCTCCCAGCAAAAAAAAAGCCCAGGACCAGATGGCTTCATGGGTGAATTCTACCAAACATTTAAAGAAGAATTAGGGATGCCTGGGTGGCTCAGTCGTTAAGTGTCTGCCTTCGGCTCAGGTCATTATCCCAGGGTCCTGGGATCAAGCCCCAGGTCAGGCTCCCTGCTCTGCGGGAAGCCAGCTTCTCCCTCTCCCACTCCCCCAGCTTGTGTTCCCTCTCTCGCTGTGTCTCTCTCTGTCAAATAAATAAATAAAATCTTAAAAAGGATAAAGAAGAATTAAAGCCAATTCTTCTCAAACTCTACAAAAAATTGAAAATGAGGCAACACTCCCAAACTCATTTTACACAGCCCACATTACCCATATACCAAGGCCGGATAAGAACACTATGAAAAAAGAAATTGACACACTAATATTCCTGATGAACATAGGTGTAAAAATCCTCAACAAAATATTAGCAAATGATTTCAAGAGCACATTAAAAAGATCATACACCATGAGCAAGTGAGATTTATTCCTGGATACAAGGGTGGCTTAACAAATGCAAAAAATAACTGTTATATATCACATTAACAGAATGAAAGACAAAAATCATATGATCATCTCAATAAATTGAGAAAAAGCATTTAACAAAATTCAACATCCTGTCATGATAAAAATTCTCAACAAATTAGGCTTATAAAAAACATATTTCAGCATAAGAAGGGCCATTTATGTCTAACACTCAGCCAACATTAAACTCAGTGGTGAAAGTTTGAAATCCCTCCCTTTAATATCAGGAACAAGACAAAGGTGCCCACTCACACCAATCCTATTCAACATTAATACTGAAAATCCCAGCTAGAGCAATGGGGCAAGAAAGAGAAGATAAGGCATCCAAGTCAGAAAGGAAGAGGTAAAACTGTTTATGTTTGCTGAGGATATGATCTTACACACTGAAGGTCCTAACAACTCCACCAAAAAATTGTTAGATATAATCAAAGAATTCAGCAAAAATTTTATAAAATCAACATACAAAAAATCAGTTGCATTTCTATACACTAACAATGAAATATCTGAAAAAGAAATAAAGAAAACAGTCCCACTTACAATATTATCAAAAACAATAAAATATTTAGGAAAAATTTTTAAGATTTTATTTATTTATTTGAGAGAGAGAGAGAGCACAAGCGGGGGACAGGGGCAGGAGAGGGAGAAGCAGACTCCCCACTGAGTGGTGAGCCCGACACAGGGCTCCATCCCAGGGCCCCGAGCCAAAGGCAGACACTTAACCAACTGAGCCACCCAGGCACCCCTTTAGGAAAAAACTTATCGACGGAAGTTAAAGATCCAGACACCAAAAATTATAAGACATTGAGGAAAGAAATTGACAAAAACACAAATAAATGGAAAGATACTATATGCTCATGGATTAGAAGTAATATTGTAATATGCCCATACCACCGAAGGCTAACTACAGATTCAATGCAATCTCTATCAAAATTCTGATGACATTTTTCTGGATATAGAAAAAACAATACTAAAATTTTCATGGGGGGCACCTGGGTGGCTCAGTCGGTTAAGCATCTGCCTTTGGCTCAGGTCATGATCCCAGGGTCCTGGGATCGAGCCCCGCATTGGGCTTCTCGCTCATCGGGGAGCCTGCTTCTCCCTCTGCCTTGTGCTCTTTCTCTTAATCTCTCTGTCAAATAAAGAAATAAAATCTTAAATAAATAAATAAATAAAATAAAAATCTCATGGAACCACAAAAGATCCTAAATAGCCAAAGCAATTTTGAAGGAACAAAGTGGGAGGTTACACTTCTTGATTTCAAACCATATTACAAAACTATAGTATTTAAAAGAGTATGATACTGGCATAAAAACAGACACATAGATCAATGGAACAGAAAAGAGGGCCTAGAAATAAACCCATGCATATATGGTCAACTAATATTTGACAAAGAGCAAAGACTAGTTAACAGGGAAAGGATAGTCTCTTAAATATTGGGGAAGCTAGATATTTACATGCAAAAGAATGAAATTGAACCTCTATAATACACCATTAACAAAAATTAACTTGAAATGCATTAAGGACTTAATTTAAGTCCTAGAAGAAACTCCTAGAAGAAAACCTAGAGAAAAAGTTCCTTGACATTGGTCTTGGCAACAAATTTTTGGACATAGATACCAGAAGCACAAGCAACAAAAACAAAAATCAACAAATGGAACTACATCAAACTAAAAAGCTTCTGTACAACAAAATAATAATAATAATAAACAAAATGAAATGGGAGAAAATATTTGCAAACCATATCTGATAAGGGGTTAATATCCAAAATATATAAGGAACTTACACAACTCAATAGCAAATAACAAACAATCCAACTTAAAAATGGGCAGAGTACTTTTAGGGGCACCTGGGTGGCTCAGTCAGTTAAGTAACTGCCTTTGGCCCAGGTCATGATCCCAGGGATCTGGGATTGAGCCCCACATCGGGCTCCCTGCTCAGCGGGGAGTCTGCTTGTCCCTCTCCCTCTGCTCCTCCCCCTGCTTGTGCTCTCTCTCTCTCCCTGTCAAATAAATAAATAAAATCTTTTTAAATAATAAAAATGGGCAGAGTGTTTTTAAATAGACATTTTCCCAAAGAAGACATCCAAATGTCCAGCAAGTACATGAAAAGATCAACATCACTAATCATTAGGGAAAGGCAAATCAAAACAGCAATGAGATATCACCTCTCACCTGCCAGAATGGCTATTATAAAAAAAAAACAACAATAGATAACAAATGCTGGTGAAGATGTGGAGAAAAGAGAACCCCTGCGCACTGTTGGAGGGAATATAAATTAGTGTAGGCACTGTGGAAAACAGTATGGAGGTTCCTCAAAAAATTAAAAATAGAACTACCATATGATCCAGCAATTCCACTTCTGGGTATATATGTGAAGGAAACGAAATCACTATCTCAAAAAAATATCTATGCCTTCATGTTTATTGCAGGATTATTACCAATAGTCAGGTTTTGAAAAAACCTTAAGTGTCCATTGATGAAGGAATACATAAAGAAAACACACACACACACAATGGAGTATTAGTCACCAATGAGAAAAAAGGAAATCCTGCCATTTGCAACAACATGGATAGACCTTGAAGGCAGTACGCTCAATAAAATAAATCAGAAAAGAAAGATAAATACTGCATGATCTCACTTGTGGAACCTAAAAACATCAAACTCATAGAGACAGAGAATAGAATGGTGGTTGCCAGGGACTGATGGGGTGGGTGAAATAGTACAAATTTTCAGTTGCAAGATGAGTAAGTTCTAGGGATTTCATGCACAGCATGGTGACTATAGTTGACAACACTGTATTGAATACTTGAAACTTCTGTGAGAATAGAACTATAACTTTCTCACCATAACCCAGAAAGTGGTAATTATGGGAGGTAAAGGATGTAGTATACTCTACCCTGGTAACCATTTTGCAATGTATACATGTATAAAATCATCACATTGCACACCTTCAAACTTACACAAGGTTATATATCAGTTATATTTCCATAAAGCTGGAGAAAACTAGCTATAATTAATATGCTCAAGAAATTATATGACACAATGGAAAATCTCAGTAGAGAACTGGAAACTGTTTTTAAAAAGATTTAAATGGTGGCTCAGTCAGTTAAGCATCTGACTTTGGCTCAGGTCATGATCTCAGGGTCCTGGGATTGAGTCCGGAGTCCGGCTCCCTGCTCAGCTCAGAGTCGGCTTGAGATTATCTCTCTCCCTCTCCCTCTGCCCCTTCCCCTGCTCATGCTCCCCCTTTCTCTCTCTCAAATAAATAAATAAAACCTTTTAAAAAAGAATTAAATGGAAATGATAGAACCAAAAGGGTGAACAAAACAACTGCATTTGACAGTAGATTACATAGCTCAAAGAGGAAAGCTAGAAAATAGGTCACTATGACCCAACAATTGCACTACTGAGTATTTGTCCCAGAGATACAAATGTAGGGATCCGAAGGGGTACGTGCACCCCAATGTTTATAGCAGCAATGTCCACAATAACCAAACTGTGGAAAGAGCCGAGACGCCCTTCAACAGATGAATGGATAAAGAAGACGTGGTGTATATACACACAATGGAATATTTTGCAGCCATCATAAAAAA
>NW_027397125.1:334774-347859 GCF_003265705.2 Callorhinus ursinus | reverse complement strand
CTGTGAATTGTGTTAAGACTGATGAATCACAGAGCTGTACCTCTGAAACAAATAATACATTACATGTTAAAAAAAAAAAGAAGATAGTAGGAAGGGAAAAATGAAGGGGGGAAATCGGAGGGGGAGATGAACCATGAGAGACTATGGACCCTGAGAAACAAACTGAGGGGTTTTAGAGGGGAGAGGGATGGGGGGATGGGTTAGCCCAGTGATGGATATTAAGGAGGGCACATATTGCATGGAGCACTGAGTGTTATACGCAAACAATGAATCATGGAACTCTACATCAAAAACTAATGATATAATGTATGATGACTAACATAACGTAATAAAATAAAATTTAAAAAAAGAAAAGAAAATAGGTCAGAAGACTAATACACAGAAAAAAATAGGATTCAAAACTAGAAAAGTGCATAAGAGACATAATGTATCACAGTAAAAGACATTTTAACATGTAATTAGAGTTCCAGAAAAAGGAAAAATAGAGGAGGACAAAGTACTTTTTATGGAATAAGAGTGGAGAATTTTCCAAAATTGTCAAAAGACATCAAACCACAGATTCAATTCTTCACTCATTTCTCCACTGGGAGGATTAGCTCACACTCCCATCTCCTTTCCCATTTTCAGCCCTGAGTTTAAACTCCTCCTCCACCCACAAGATGATTTTTCAGCTGGTCTGGGGGTGGGGGGCTCAAGTATCTGGTGGCTTTAAAAATATCCCCAGGTGATCTGGATGTGTAGCCAAGGTGGAGAACCACCAGCAGCTGCTCAGCCTGATAACCAGGTGAGTTCAGTTCTGTGGGAACTAATAGGAAGCTGCCTGCCCCAAATCAAGCCAAATTCTCCAGCTAAGACTTAGCAATCACAAAGCTGCTCTTTTTATCTCCATCTGTCAGATTCCTACTCCCATCTTTCTGCAGGCTCAGAATTTAAGAGAGGAAGAAGAGGAGTATTACTTATTAGCCCTGCAATCAATTGACTCAAGATTTTATTCTTGATTCATTTACTATAAAGAGTTAAATTCAATGTGCCATTTTAGTCCTCAGTGTGGGTCACGGCACACTTATTTTGATTAAAATTATAATTAGTGTGTGTCAGAATTTTAAGAATATAGAAAAAACTATGAGGCCTTTCTGAATGTGTCATAGAAAAAGGCAAGAGGCATCCTCATATTGGTCCCTGTAAATTTGTGTTTCTATTTTTTTAAAGATTTTATTTATTTATTTGACACACAGAGAGAGATAGCAAGAGAGAGAGAGAGAGAGAGAGGGAGAGAGCACAAGCAGGGGAGCGGCAGGCAGAGGGAGAAGCAGGCTTCCTGCATGAGCAGGGAGCCCGATGTGGGGCTCGATCCCAGGACCCTGGGATCATGACCTGAGCCGAAGGCAGCGGTTTAACCAACTGAGCCACCCCGGCGCCCCTGTGTTTCTCTCTATTGAGCTGTGTCTGCTCTCCCTGAAAAGAAAGACGTAGACAATAAAAAATTAGTGATTCTAACTGGCTGTAAAACTGGGTGGAAGATTTAGGGGATGACTCTACCATGCAGAAGCAAAAGGCACTGCTACATCACCCCCGAAACCAGGACCCACCACCATCGCCTGCACCATATCATGAACTTATAATGCGGAAGGTGACCTCAGAATCCAGGCAGTGAGCTAGACAGTGTGCAAGGACACGGAAGAAATGAGTGATAGCAGAGGGGGCCCATTGTGGGAGCATCACTTGGCCCAGGCATCACTAGAAGGATGGCAAAATCTACACTCTCCTTTCTTACAAGTCAGTGAAACCTTTGCTGGCTTCAGACCAGAATGTGATCTTCAGGTGGCTTATTCTCAGAAAGTTTCATGTGAACTGTGATATTGTCTATGTGTGGCTCCTACAACTTTGACACGTTTCTGATGTAGTTTTATGACTGAATAGCCTCTTTGTGTGCAAATGCAATTTTATACTAAAAATACTGCTCATCTGTACAGTAGTGTGTTATAAATTATTTACCTTCTTTGTAATGGTCTTGATTATTTAGCCCAGTGATATTTAATTATTTTTCTCTTCACCCATGTATTCTTTGCTCCCTCAAATAGCATCTGCAGCAATTGGGATGGGCAATCAAGCTATGAGTTTCAAGCAGTACATTGCCTGAATTACAAATCACCTTACACACACACACACACACACACACACACACACACACGTTGAGATGTGATACTGGAAGTTGTCCAATCGTGCTTCAGAGTGTGTGTGCCAGAGCATCCAAGACCTTGAACACCTCCTAGCTTTGTGTGGACTTCCTGCTGCCCTTCATTTCTTCATTTTTCTAGCCCATACAAAGCCCCCATCTACTGCCGTGGGGACACCTCACAGAAATGCCACGTACAGTATCCCGGCATTACTACTCATGCAACGTTGTTGTAATGATCAAACCGACTATTTTTCTTAAAAGAGAGAGAGAGCGCAAAATCTACAGTCTCCTTTCTTACGAGTCAAACCTGGTCATAATCTCCACTCCGGTGGGCTCTAGGGCCCATACACATGCGTCATCTCTAGGACCTGCTGCAGTCCCACCTCTTGGGGGCTACCTGTCAGCTCCAGTCTCTAGATCATTATGAACATTGAAAGAGAACAACCACAGATTCCCAGGAGAGAGAAAGGGAAAAATTCAGGGGAGGAGGATGTGTTAAAGAAAAAAAGGATAAAAAAAAATGTTTTGTGAATATATAGTTCTGCATTCTGGAAAAGACTTAATTGTATGTTGGGGAAGTTGGGGATTGTTTAACAACTATTTGGGTACCTCTGAAGTGCTCCACATACAGTATCTCAACTAATCATCATAGCAACTGTAGGTTCGAAATATAAATAACAATGTAACACTCTAATACAAGCCATACATTACTTCTATCTAGTGACTTTCCTTTCAGCTTCCAAAGTAAATTAAATTATTTCAGTGGAATGTTTCAGTAACAAATAATTTAGAGAGTTCCACTTAGATAAAAAGTAGTGCATATCAGGAGTCTATAATATTACATTTATTTCATCATTTACCCACATGAGAGGAAAAATGTGACAAGAATAACTCCATTTAAAACCAAAGACGGGGCACCTAGGTGGCTCAGCTGTTAAACATCTGCCTTCGGCTCAGGTCATGATCCCGGGGTCCTGGGATCGAGCCCCGCATCAGGCTCCCTGCTCAGTGGGAAGCCTGCTTCTCCCTCTCCCGCTCCCCCTGCTTGTGTTCTCTCTCTCGCTTCTCTCTGTCAAATAAATAAATAAAATCTTAAAAAAAAAAAAGACAACCAACAGAATGGGAGAAGATATTTGCAAATGTCTTATCAGATAAAGGGCTGGTATCCAAAGTCTATAAAGAACTTAACAAACTCAACACCCAAAAAACAAAAAACCAGTCAAGAAATGGGCAGAAGACCTGAACAGACATTTCTCCAAACAAGACATACCAATTGCCAATAGACACATGAAAAAATGCTCAACATCCCTTGGCATCAGGGAAATACAAATCAAAACCACAATGAAATACCACCTCACACTAGTCAGAATGGCTAAAATTAACAAGTCAGGAAACAACAAATGTGGGTGAGGATGCAGAGAAAGGGGAACCTATTACACTGTTGGTGGGAATGCAAGCTGGTACAGCCACTCTGGAAAACAGTATGGAGGTTCCTCAAGAAGTTAAAAATAGAGCTACCCTATACCCAGCAATTGCACTACTAGGTGTTTATCCAAAGGATACAGACATTGTGATCCAAAGGGGCACCTGCATCCCAATGTTTATAGCAGCAATATCCACAATAGCCAAACTGTGGAAAGAGCCTAGACTTCCATCAACAGATGAATGGATAAAGAAGATGTGGTATATACATACAATGGGCTATTATTCAGCCATCAAAAAATAAATAAATAAAATCTTGCCATTTGCAATGATGTGGACGGAACTAGAGGGTATTGTGCTGAGCAAAATAAGTCAGTCAAAGAAAGACGATTATCATATGATTTCACTCATATGTGGAATTTAAGAAACAAAAGAGAGGAGCATAGGGGAAAGGAGGGAAAAATAAGACAAAATCAGAGAGGGAGACAAATCATAAGAGACTCTAAATCATAGGAAACAAACTGAGGGTTGCTGGAGGGGAGGGGATGGGGATCGGGTAACTGGGTGATGGACATTAAGGAGGGCATGTGATATAATGAGCACTAGGTGTTATATAAGACTGATGAATCACTGAACTCTATCTCTGAAATTAATAATACGCTATATGTTAATTGAATTTAAATTAAAAAAAATGACTCTGTTTAAAGATGATTTCCTTTTTTTTCCCCTTAAAAACCATGAGTGTTAATTTCATTTGCCAAAAAAGAGAGAATATTCATTTTGGAGATATAACTCAAGACTCTTTAGCATGTATCTAAACATATAAATGTGAGATAGGGAAACTGAAGGGACCCCATGAAAGAAAACTGGGGGCTTTTCCTCCTTTTCCTGCTTCTATTCTTGCTAGGACCTGCACCCCTGCCATACGCACGTGCCTTAACGTATGTCCTCCTTGTAAGGGACAAGGAGTTAATGATTTCTTTGGAGTCTTCCAGCACAATAGATAACATCTAAGGAATGACCTGGCAAGAATGATTGGGCGAGGCCATGATGTATGTATTCCAGACCACTGGCACTAAATATCTCGACGCCAAGACCCCCCTGGCACCAGGGACAAGGTGACATGATGGGCGCTTGCGCCCTGTCCTTGTTCTGACCAGTTCCTGGATGCCTGAGAAGACAAGTGACAATGATTGTCAGTAAAAACTCCAGACCCCACGCCAAGATAGGACTCCCTGTCCTTTCCTTTCTGAGTCTCCCAGATGCTCTGTCTATATCTGCACACTCTCTATCTCCAGTAAACCCTGCTCTTACTTTCTGCCGGCTCATGTTTGATTTCTATCTTGAGCAAAGCCAAGGACCCCCTTGGCTGGTCCTGCAGGACCCCCTCTGGGTCCTTGGACCTGGCCTGCCTGCATCAAATGCAATGAATAATAGGCCAAGTAAGTGAAACTCAGAACTTACCCCATGCAAAGACTCCACTAACTTGCATAAATAAGAGCTGGTTTTTCTTGCTTCAAGGTCAGTCCCAGTACAAGGAAGCATTCAAAAGAAACAAGACTCTGACTCCAAAAAGCCTTGGAAAATAAATACATCTTTGCTGAAGACTTCTTGTGAACATCTTGTGGACATCTACACAGCAGAACAACAAAATAGAAAGATTCTGGACCTCTAATGTCCTTGTAAGGCAGAGCCGCCAGACCAAGCTCAATGTTGACATGAAACAGAAATGGACATTCTTTAATATTGGTTCACTGTCCTGGCATTTAAGCCTATATTATATTAATTCAGAGAATGTATTTACTATCCCGATCCTAACTAATATTATAACATGTCTGAAATTATTCTCTAATTGTTTTGACCAACCTTAAGGGCAAAACAATCTCGTAAATAATTTACTTGTTCAATTCAACAAGTACTTATTGAACCAAGGACTACTCTAAGAACTGGAGATCTAAACATAGAAGAGACAAAATGCCTGTCATCAAAGAAATTACATTCTGTGTGACATGCAAATGAAGAAATATAATACAATAAGATAGTGTTTGTATCTGTGGAATTTATGAACAGAGTACCTACATCTGAAAAGCCAGAGAAGGTTTTACAGAAGAAATTGCATTTTGTATTGAAATTCAGCCACAGATAGAAGCAGAGGACTTTGTACATGAAGGCACACACTTTTGGAACCTGCCCAATATTTATGGGTTTGGGAGCATCAGGGCCAGAACTCACTTTGTGAAAAGCTTTGCATGTCTCAGTTTGCCCACGGCAGTCCCTATTTAATCCCTGTTCTACCAGATAATAGCTTCTCCTCTCACCCTCAAAAGTGGTCTCAGTTGGACCACACATTATCTGGTCACCCCATCTGCCAACGACTTAGGATTCAGTCCTATAGGTGATGAGCTGCAAATCAGAACTATTTTTGACACAGGCTTTTTTGATGCAGCCACTACAAAATTACCCTGTCAAAACAAAAAAGCCCTGATTTTTAAAATTTTTAAATCATCCTAAACCTTTATTCCACCCTTAATTACCATATCAATTATGGCAGACTTGCACTTCATTCATTATTGTATTCCTTGTATTTTTATGAGCCTGTATTACCTTTACAATTAATAAATGACACAAGGATATAATTAGACTTAAATTAGTCTCCAACTACTTCCAAAACTAACATTAGACAGTTTCAGATGGATTAGACAAATGTCTAATATATTGCCAATCAAATAAGATTAGCACAATTACAAAAACTTTAAAAGGCAGATGTGTTCATTCTCTAGAGTTTAAAAGAAAAAATGCATATAGTAGTTTCCCAGGGCTTTCGTAGCAAATGCCCACAATCTGGGTGGCTTAAAACAATAGAAATTTATTCTCTCATAGTTCTGAAAACATAGTCTTGAGATCAGGGTGTCGGTAGGGCCATGCTCCCTGGGAAGGCACTAAGGAAGAATCCTTCCCTGCCTCTTCCTAACTTCCGGCGCTCACCAGCAATCCATGGCATTCCTTGGTTTATAGCTGCATCACTCAAATCTCTGCCTCTGTCATTACATGGTCACCTCTCTTGTGTGTCCCCTGTCTCCCTGTCTCCAAATCTCCCTTTTCTCAGAAGATACCGGTCATTGTATTTGAGGCTGAACCTAATCCCATATAACTTTGTTTTAACTTGACTACATCTGCAAAAATCTAAATAAGGTCACAGTCTGAGATTCCAATGCACATGAACTTGGGGAGGACACTATCCAACTCAATACAGTCCCATTATTGAGCAAAGTATAATATTGATCAAAAGTAACTGCTTATACTCATTGAAACATTAACAGAGAAACCAGAGAGTCTGCTGACCATGCAGCATCTAATTCCCAGTGAACAAAGCAAATGCTCTGCTGGACTGATATAAGTGAACGAGCCAGGAAGTATCTGTGGCTCCATGTTTCCAAGTGGCATCGAACCCCAGCTCCATCATCACCCATTCCCTGACACCCACCCAGACTTTTTTTAATCCATGATCCAACTCATTCTCAACTCCCCCTCTTCACCTTATCCCCAATCCCTGCTCCAGGACGCAGAGTCTTAAAAGTTGTAAAATTCAGGCATATGGTGAGGATATCTGTTTTACACATTACTTAATAATATAAAAGCTGAAACTTCAATAATTCCTTCTTTAGGCCATGTTAAAATATCCCTAAATCAAAATGTCCACGTCGATAGAAATGAGGCCAAATAAATCCTAATTTTGAAGGAAGAGCAGTATGGTTCGATTATACCATTAATGAGGCCACTTTGACTACCAAGTGGGGGGCCCACTAAGAAGAGGTGAAGTGTGTGGTAGTGTGTCAAGATAATATTCACCAGAATCAACCTGTATCTTTGCACCTCCACAGGCACTTTCCTGTATCTAGAGACTTTCCTCACCTTACCCACATCTCAGCCCAGACAGCCAGACATGAGCAACAGGGTCTGTAGGGCTGGGCTGTCTCAGCAAATCTGGAGGACAAAGTGTCCCATTTGTGGCTTGGAAATTTCAGGTGTCAAGCTCCAGGTGTCAGATAGAAATCTATGAGTGTCTATAATCAACAAGAACCTGAAAATGTAAAAGGTCAAAAACAGTCAAGTTCTTTGCTCTTAAACCTCAAAAATGAAGGTCCCTGGGCATATTAAATAGGAATCATGTTTTTCTGTATGTGTTACGGACCGGTCCCCCCAAATTCATTGTTAAAGCCCTAACCCACCCATCGTGACTATATTTGGAGATAGGCCTATAAGGAGGTAATTAAAGGTTAAATGAGTTCATAAGGGTGGGCCCTAATTCAATAGAACAGGTGTCCTTATAAGAAGAGGAAGAGACACCAAAGATCACACCCTCACTCCCTCCCCCTGCTCTCTTTCCCCCTCCCTCACTCCACATGTGTACAGAGAAGAGACGATGTGAGGACACAGGCCTCACCATAAACTGGATTTCTGGCCCTGTGATCTTAGATCTCTTTCCTCCAGAACTGTGAGAAAATAAATTTCTGTTGTTTAAGCCACCCACCCTCATATAGTGTTGTATTATAGCAGCCTTGTCCACTAACACGGTATAACGGAGATCTTAAAATTTGGGGCTTACTCACAAAAGGGCTTATTCCCTCACAAAACAGCAATCTAGAAGTAGGTCGTCGAGGGCTAATGCAGCTGTTCCACAGAGCCCTCAAATACCCAGGCACCTCCCATGTTGCTGTTCTGCCATCCTTAGCGTGTGGCTTCTATACTCAAGGTCATCTCGTGGTCTAAGAGAGCCACTCCAAGGTTTGCATTCTAAGCAGCAGGAAGGAGGATCTGAAGAAAGGCACCTTTGAAGGAGGCTTCCCAAAAGTCCAAAATAATACTTTCACTTAGCTCTCATGAGCTAAAATTTATTCACATGGTTGCAACAAGCTTTAGGGGAGGTAGCACACATTTTCCAAGATTCTGTATTATAGAAGAAGACAATGGATGTTGGAGCCTAGTGATGGACTCTAACACAAAATATAAGAAAAAAAAGATTTGAAATTATATGTAATTGAGCAGAATTCATTTTCCCACTTACATTTCCAGCCTCCAATTAGACAGAGCTTGCGTGGGAGGACAGAATCTGGGAGGAACCAGAGAAGGCCCTTGGCATGGGTTGCCCAGCTTTTCAGCCAAGTCTGCAAAAATGAGAGTTCTGATTCTAGTGGACCTACGCCCTGATTCCGAACTGGTTGCCCTTAGAAGGAGTCGGTGTCCCCCACACCCCCACAGCTGGGAGAGTAAATACAACTGCTTGACAAGCCAAAGAAGATGAGTCAAGAAAAGCCTCTCACAGTCCCTGAGCCCCCATATATTATTGTGATTTGTAGTAAGAAATATATATTTGGTCTTTGTCCTGATTCCTGGCACAGAGCTCCTAAAAGCCTTAGAATTTCCTAAGCAGTAAAAGCAATGGGAGCATCTTTTGTTGTAATATTTGGTCTCTTGTCCTCAGTTCTTAAAATCACTTGAAAGCCATAAAGGTTAAATGGGTGTCTTGTTATTCATAACAAGCCCCTTTCCACCATAACTGGGTTTATGTTAACAAGGTGACCTTGGAAAGCACTTAAAGATGGGGGCTGGTTGCCAGTGAAAGCAACCATGAATAGAGGGGCAGAGCTTTCAGTCCCACCCCGGTTTCTGGGGAGGGAAGAGGGGCTAGAGGTTGGAATCAATCATCAATGGCCAATGATTTAATCAATCATGCCTATGTAATGAAGCCTCCACAAAAAAAAAAAAAAGAAAGAAAACCAAAAGGACAGGGTTCAAAGAGCTTCAGGTTGGTGAACACATGGTGATTTGGGGAGAACGGTGCCCTCGGAAGGAGCATGGAAACTCTGTGACCTTGGCCCATGCCAAGGGCCTTCTCTGGTTCCTCCCAGACTCTGTCCTCCCACCCAAGCTCTGTCTAATTGGAGGCTGGAAATGTAAGTGGAAAAATGAATTCTGCTCAATTACATATGATTTCAAATCTTTTTTTTTCTTATATTTTGTGTTAGAGTCCCTCCCCATAACTTGCCATATACATCTCTTCTATCTGGCTGTTCCCAAGTTACATCCTTCCATAATAAACCAGTAATCTGGGAGTAAACTGGTTTCCTGAGTTCTGTGAGCCATGCTCACAAAGTAATCAAACCCAAGGAGGGAGCTATGGCAACTTCCCACCTGTAGCTGGTGAGTCAGAATTCCAGGTAAGACTGGCATCTGAAGTTGTGGGGGAGGGGCAGCCTTGTAGGACTAATCCTTTACCTGTGGTATCAGAATTGAGTTGAAGTACTGGATGTCCAGCGAGTGTCCTAGAATTGCATGGTGGTGTGGGGAACATCCCCACACACGTTGAAAGTGGATGCAGAATAGAGTTGAGATAGATTTTGTGGGGTCTTAGCATCTCTGCTCAGTCATTTGATTACACCAGCACCCTCTGCCATTTATTTTACTGAGCTTGACTTCCATTTGTTCACACAGAGTTTTTCACTTTGACCAGATTCCTTTTTCAATGGATGAAGATGAGAAGGAAGGGAAGATGGGAGGGAGGAAAGGTAAGGGAGAAAGAGAGTGGAGGAGGGAAGGAGAAAAGTCTGAACTAAAGTGAACCAGAGAAAAGCTTCCCATTTAAAACGTATCTCTTTGCTATGTTCATTGAAAGAATAAAATAAACATGTTATTACTAACTTGGGGTCTGAATCTTGCTGCAGGAGCAGCAATGGAGTGCAGAGTTTCTTGAGGTCCCAGAGCAGGCAATGAAATGCCTACCAACAACTTCTCCTCTAAGCACACGGAGCTGACTGCTTTGTCCTTGGCAGCATTCACAAGGGAAGGCACTACTGTAGTGTGAAGACCGCATTAGCCTGAAATTATTAACATCTGTTCCTGTTTATAGTTTCCAAAGCAATCTTGCATGTGTTATGTAAACACCAACCCTGTGATTCAGGAAGAAAAACATTATTATTGGTCTCATTTTACAATTGAGGGTAGGGTGAGAATATAAAAAAACACCATCTTCTCACCTCCTTATGTTTCATCGTCTGATCACAGGTAGAGTCTGTTCATGGTGTTTGAATATTTCACACTGTTCATAGAAAAGGCACTAGTTTAGGAAAATGTGCTGGGAGAAATGGAGCCTCCCTGAGTTCCCTCAGTCCCCTACCTCCTACCTGCCCCTTACCACCTACTTCAGCTACTACTCCATGTCTTCATGGAGCTTACTTAACACAGGCAAGAGGTCATCATAAAGCTGAGATCAAAAGGATGAAAAGATGTCATTCAAGCAGAGAACCAGAGACTTGCATTCCAGGCAACAAAGAACTTCTCAATTTTCAAGAACAGAGAGGAAGACAATATGGCTTAAACTTAGAAGTTGGAGAAGTGGGGTTGGCACCAGATCTGATAAAGTCTTTTTTTTATGTTATGTTAATCACCATACATTACATCATTAGTTTTTGATGTAGTGTTCCATGATTCATTATTGGTGTATAACACCCAGTGCTCCACGCAGAACGTTCCCTCCTTAATACCCATCACCAGGCCAACCCATCCTCCCACCCCCCTCCCCTCTAGAACCCTCAGTTTGTTTTTCAGAGTCCATCATCTCTCATGGTTCATCTCCCCCTCCAAATCCCCCCCCTTTATAAAGTCTTAATGATCACGTCAAGGAGTTCAAACTTTATCCTAAGAACAAAGGCAATTTTAAACTTTATGTAAACAAGGAATGACAGTTTAGGGAGGCAAGACATATAGTGGTTCTATACCACACTGTTCCCAAAAATTAACCTGAAATGGAGTTTTGTTAGATAGTCTGAGAAGTTCATGTGTTTTGGTTTCTACTACGAGGAGCCATATGGATCTAGCAAAAAGCAGGATAAAATAACTTAACTTGTATGAAAAAGACCTGTGGCAAATTTTGTGTTCTAAACTTTTAAAATATGTAACGCTAGTGTTTCTTAAACCATATGCTTTTTTTTCAGTGTTCGGTACTGGTACAAAATCCTCTTTGCTATGGAAATACACCTACTATTATTTCAACACTTTCCTAAAGTACATGTAAGGCTCTGCAATATCCAATAGCTTGTTGTCGCCTCTGGGATTAGACAGAGCTTCCAAAAAGTTTGTGCTATTTGATTTCCTATTTCTTCCCACACAATTTTATGTTCCCTCTCTCTCTTTCGTATTCATATTCTAGATCAATGCTTCCAACAATAAAATGTTCAGTTTTGAAAAATCTAAAGCAGTGATCCTTCCTTATTTATCAATATTTGTTGTAAACATTAATATTACAGACAATTTAGATTTCCCCTTATTTTTGATGAATAAGATTTTAATTTAATTACATTTTTGAAATCATGAATTAAGTAACAGTCCAAGGTGCAAAAGATTTTTTTTATAACTCTACTGAGGTACAATTGACATAGAGTAAACTACACACATATAAAGCACACTTTTTGACCAGTTTTGACCTATGTACACAACAATGGAAACCATCACTAAAATCAACATTATGAACATGTTCATCGCTCCTAAAGGTTTCCTTGTGCCCCTCTATAATCCTCCCCTTCTCACTCCTCCCTCCCTTTCTCAGTGCTTTTATGCACTACAGATGAGTGTGTATTTTCAAGAATTTATGTAAAAGATGAGATCAAACAACATACATTCCTTTTTTAATCTGGCTTTTGTCACTTAGCATAATTATGTTGAGATTCATCCACATTATCAGGTGTATCAACAGTTTATTCCTTTTTGTTGCCGAGTAGTATTCCATGCAATAATTCTTACACAATATGTTTTATCCATTCACTTACGATGGCCATTTGAGTTATTTCCAACTTGGGGCTATTACAAATAAAGCTGCTATGAATATTCATACAACAGGTCTTTGGGTGAACATAGCCTTTTATTTCTCTTGGATAGATACCTAGGAATGGAATGGCCAAGTCATATGGTGAGTGTATGTCTAATCTTTTAATAAACTCCAATTTCTAAGTGGTTGTGCCCTTTGCACTCCCACCAGAAACGTATGAGAGTTCCAATTCTTCCACACACTTGCCAACATTTGGTATGATCAATCTTTTTAATTCCAGCCATTCTCAGTGGAGAGTCTGCTTCTCCCTCTCCCTCTGACCGTCCCCCCTGCTTGTGCTATTGCTCACTCTCTCTCTCTTAAATGAATAAAACCTTTTTTTTTAAGATTTTATTTATTTATTTGAGAGAGAGAGAAACAACGAGAGCAGGAACACAAGCAGGGGGAGTGGGAGAGGGAAAAGCAGGCTTCCCACAGAGCAGGGAGCCTGATGCGGGGCTTGATCCCAGGACCCCGGGATCAGGACCTGAGCCGAAGACAGATGCTTAACGACTGAGCCACCCAGGCGCCCCTAAATGAATAAAACCTTTTAAAAAAATTTAGCATTCTCAAAATAAAGAACTCTTACAACCCAACAATAACACAACAAAGTGAAAGAAGAAA
>NW_027397125.1:103249-334674 GCF_003265705.2 Callorhinus ursinus | reverse complement strand
AGAAAGAAAGAAAGAAAGAAAGAAAGAAAGAAAGAAAGAAAAAGGCAAAAGATGTGAATGAACACCTCACCAAAAGAAGATATACAGATAATAAACAAGTATATTAAGAGCTGTACTACATCATTTGTCACTGGGGAAATGCAAATCAAAATGACATGAGATACTACCCTATACCTATTAAAATGGCTACAATCCAAAAAACTGACAATGCCAATTGCTGGTGAAGATGCAGAGCAACACGAACCCTCATTTATTGTTGGTGAGTATATGAAACGGTACAACCACTTGGGAGGACAGCTTGGCAATTTCATACAAAGTATACATAGTCTTATTATATGACCCAGAAACTCTGCTACTAGGAATTTAGCTAACTGATTTGAAAATTTATGTCCCTGCAAAATTCTGCATGTGAATGTTTAAAGCAGTTTTATTCATAATCACCAAACATTGGGACCAATCAAAATGTCCTTGGTGAATGGATAAACAAACTCAGTTGATCTATCTAATAGAATACTATTCAGTGACAAAAGGAATGAGCTATGAAGCCACACAAACACTTAGATCAATTTAAACGCATAACTGCTAAGTGAATAAAGCCAATCTGAAAAGGCTACACACTGTATGATTTCATTTACATGACATTCTGGAAAAGGTAAAACTGTGTAGATGGCAAACAAAAATGCTGTTAAAAGGTAGCTATTCAGGGGTGCCTGGCTGGCTCAGTCCATAGAGCATGTGACTCTTAATGGGGTTGTAGGTTTGAGCCCCACGTTATGGTGGAGAGATCACTTAAAAATGAAATCTTTAAAAAGCATGTGACTCTCTTAATGGTGTTGTGGGTTTGAGCCCCACATTGGGTGTAGAGATTACTTAGAAATAAAATTTAAAAAAAGGTAATGGGGTACCTGGGTGGGGACAACATTATTAACGTATTTAATGCCACTGAACTGTACACTTGAAAATGGTTAAGATGATAAATTTATGTCATGTATATTTTATCACAATAAAAAATTTTTAAAGAAAAATTAAAGACAGATGGAAAGACTTCCTGGTGGTCCTCTGGTTCTTAGTGTAGCCCCTCAAGGGGCCCAGTTGTACTTCCTGTCTGAGTTCAATGAGCTATCAGAGCTTCTCTCCAAGAACTTCTTTTGGCTTAAGCCATGGATAGCAATGATCACTGCTTTACAGACACATGCTCTGGGAGGATACAGTATATGCATATATATCTCAGTATTTCAAAGATGTTAATGCTTATTGAGTAACCTACCACTGGGCTCCCATGGGCATAGCCTCTGTGCAGCGTCAATGCCAAGAAACGATCAGCCAAGTTTAATTTTCAACCAAGTCCACATTTCTTAAAATTCCTTTCCTCCTTTCCTTCTCACTCTCTACCTCTCTCATAACCAACAATGTCCCCAAAACATCCTTCTCTCTGCTCTGCTCTCGGCTCCCCACCAAAAATCTTCTCCCAAGCTTTCCTGGGCTCTCTCTCTTTTCTTCCCTACCCTTGTCCTCCTGCTGCTATTCTTCCATCCAGCCTGTCTGGTACTCCTCCCACTGACTATCGCTAGGGTGTGGAGCAGGAAAGGAATATCTGAGAACAGGGGCCAGAGGACAAGTAGAGGGTCAGGTCAGACAGAGGGAACATTTTGTTAATGAGCAAGAAAAAATACATATACTATACACAAAACATATAAATTAGTAATAGTATACTGATTATACATTTTTATGATTAAAATAGAAACCATAGTTTATATTTTATCAGTTTATATTTTAAAAGGCCAAGCACAGAAGCTTTACTATGACAAAAACATAAGACATAGAAGTACCCAAGATGTCTTGAGTATTGCTTGAACAAACCACTATTGCTTAAACAAACCAAAACTTAGAGGCTTAACAGGAATCTGTAGGTTGATTCAGCTCACCTGGGTGGTTCTCCATACTCTCTGGTGTTGCTGCATTTAGATAACGACTAGGGCTAGAACCTTCTAAAGGTTTGATGGGGCTGGGTGTGCAAGATGGCATCTTCAGCTCATGTCTGAGCTGGCCTCTCTCCTTCATGTGGCCTGTCTCCCCACTAGAGTAGCCTGCTTCATGAGTATTCAGGGCTTAAAGAGGCAGGAAGAGATGCTGCCAGCCAGTAAGTGCTAAGTCCACCATCACTTCTGCTGTCTTTGATTGATCAAAGCAGTCACGGAGCCCATGCACATTCAAGGGGGAGGGAGAGAAATGGACTCCACCTCTTGATGGAGAAGGGAGATATGGTCATGGCCATCTTTGGAAAATACAGTCTATTGCAGATGGTGTAAAAGTTGTGTATTTAAATAAGAAGCAAATATTCCCTACAATTAAGGATAATCCAAATAAAATGAACAGGAGAAACTATGAAATGTTAAACCAAAGGAAACCCTCCCCACCTAAAATTGGCAGAAATCTTAATTCCGGTCAATCCAGGTCCCTTGCCAGAAGGTGAACACTCTTTAGCCAGGAGGAGGAGATGGGCCAAAATATGTGTTGGACTTGGGGGACATGTCAAAACAGTAAGGTAGTAGGACACCGTTAAAATCCAACTCAATTTAAACTTAAACTGAGTTCCTCTATGGTGCCAGAGACCACACTGTCTAGCCACTAACAATGCTTGCAGAGATACTCCAGGAAGACTGTTTGACTAGTCCCTCCACAAAGAAGTCACCAGGGGAAATTTCTCCCATACCATCATCCCATGACATTCTGTTCTTCCTCACCTGTGATTCATTTGGCCCTTGTCTTCCCCACATCCCAAACTCTCTCACTGCCACTCCTGTATCATGAGGCAATTTCTGGAGTGTGCCTCTGTCCTGGAAGTTTAACTCTGCATTTTCATTGCAACTTTCTCAAGGAAAAGTAGTTTATTCTCTCACACTCCATGTACCTTAAGTTTAGAAGGTGAGTTTGCTGTTGTCCATGCTTCCCATTACTATGCAGACCTTTAGTGGCTCCTCCTTTTATGCAAAACAAAAAAAAAAGCAAAAAGCAAACTGACTTCTCTTGAGGCTCATACCATTTGGGCAAACCACTCTGTCTACCTCTTCGGATCTGTCATCTCTACAAATCCCAGTCAGTCCCAGTCTCATTTTGAAACCCTGACACCTGACTCCCAGTCTTCCTTTAAGATGGCTTTAACTCTTGTCATCTTTCTGTTTGTCTGGAAGAGTCATGAATTGTACCTGTTTACCTGTTTCTTGCATTCTCATCCAGTTAGCATTCTGGTACTCTGAGAAGTGGCCGCCCTAATCCTGGATGACTTGAACAGTTACCTGGGATGATATTTATAACCCCTTGGCCTCTCATTTCCTTGATCACCTCATCCACCCAAGACCAGGGTCACATTCTGGACATTGTGACCACCCATAATCTTGATGCCTCCAGAAGCAAAATTCAATCTGCCTACCTTCTGAACACAATAACCTAACCTTACCCATAACAGCTAAACTTTCCCCAAACCTAGGGAACCTATGCCTGCAAGAGAGTCACATGACTGAGCAGATTACTTACACCATTACTGTCAATTTCAAATAGGTTCTCAGGCTGCCTGGAAAGCTCATGAAATTTTTCTGGTCAACTCTCTCTCCCATCCTCTGCAATGACCTTATCAAACTTTCTCCAGCTCCCCTAATCTAGGACATTCTATGATAGTCCCTCCTATCTCACTCCCAGCAGAAGACTCTACTTCTTTTCTTATTTTACAAAAGAAAATAAAGGCCTTAAATGAGAACTTCTTTATCTCACAGCTATCAAAAAGAAGAAAATCCTTGTATACTCCAACCCACCCTCTTTCCTTTCTGGTAAAATAGAGGAGGTCTCATTTCTCATATTTAAGGACCCAAGAATACACAATAGGAAAAAAACAGTCTGTTCAGTAAATGGTGGTGGGAAAACTGGCCAGCCACATGCAAAAGAATGAAGCTGGACCACTTTCTATTAGCAATAATCGCGCCTCGGATAAACCTCATTGGCTACGATACTGCCACTGCGCAAAGCTGAAGCTGGACCACTTTCTTATACCATACACAAAAATAAATTAAAAATGGATTAAATGTGGAACCTAAAACCATAAGACTCCTAGAAGAAAACATGCAATAAACTCTTGGACATTGGCCATAGAAATATTTTTCTGGATCTGTTTCCCCAGACAAGGGAAACCAAAGCAATAATAAACTATTGAAACAACATCAAACTAAAAGCTTTTGCACACTGAGGGAAGCCATCAACAAAACCAAAAGGCAACCTACTGAAGGGAAGAAGATATTTGCAAATGATACATATAATAAAGGATTAATATCCAAAGTATATAAGAACTCATATAACTCAACACTAATAAAACAAATAATGCAATCAAAAAATGGGCAGAGGGTCTGAATTGACATTTTCCAAAGAAGAGAAATAGATGGCCAACAGACGCATGAAAAGATGCTCAACGTCACTAATCATCAGGGAAATGCAAATCAAAACCACAGTGACAAATCACCTCACACCTGTCAGAATGGCTAGAATCAAAAAGATGAGAAATAACAAGTGTTGGTGAGGATGTGGAGAAAAGGAAACCCTTGTGTGCTATTGGTGAGGATGTAAATTTGTGCAGCCACTCTGGAAAACAATATGGAGGTTCCTCAAGAAATTAAAAAAAGAAATACCATATGATCCAGTAATTCTACTTCTGGGTATTTACCAGATGAAAATGTAAACACTAATTTGAAAAGATATGTGCATCCTTATGTTTATTGCAGCATTATTTACAATAACCAAGACATGGAAGCAACCTAAGTGTCCATCAATAGATAAGTGGATAAAGAAGATGTGGTATATACATACAATAGAATATTACTCAGCCATAAAAATGAATGAAATCTCACCATTTGCAACAACACAGAGGGACATAAAGAGTATTTTGATACGTAAAGTCCAACAGAGAAAGACAAATATATGCTTTCCCTGATATGTGGAATCTAAAAAACAAAACAAATGAACAAACAAAGCAGAAACAGACTCATAAATACAGAGAACAAGCTGGTAGTTGCCAGAGGTGAGGAGGTGGGGGCGGGGATGGGTGAAATTGACAAAGGGAATTAAGAGGTACAAACTTTCAGTTATATATTAAGTAAGTCACTGGAATGAAAAGTACAGCATGGGGAATATAGTCAATAATACTGCAATAATTTTGTATGGTAATAGGGGTAACTACACTTACCAGGGTGAGCATTTTGTAACGTATATAATTGCCAAATCACTATGTGTGATTTGTACTATGTACATTGAAACTAACATATTATATGTAAGTTTACAATTACAAAGAAAAAAAAGAAGTTAAGAACTTTTCACTGTCAATTATCTCTACTCTCTTTTAAATTTAACCCTTACTCTCACCTGGATTCTTCCTACTAGAAAACCATTTTAAAAAATAATAAAATCTTCCTCAGTTTCACATGTCTGACTCTGCCTTCCTATCCTTCTCTCTTTACATGCAAACTGCTCAGAAGGGTTATTTTGCTCATGATCTTCATTTCTTTATACCCTATTCACTCCTCAACCCATATGGCCTCCCGCCTCAACATGCTATTAAAAACAGGTCTCTGTGGGATCACAGGGGAAGGGAAGGAAAAATAAAATAAGATGAAATCAGAGAGGGAGACAAACCATAAGACTCTTAACTATAGGAAACAAACTGAGGGTTGCAGGAGGGGAGGTGGGTGGGAGGATGTGGTAACTGAGTGATGAGCATTAAGGAGGGCACTTGATGTAATGAGCACGGGGTGTTATATTCAACTGATGAATCACTGAACTCTATCTCTGAAGCTAATAATACACTATATGTTAATTAATTGAATTTAAATAAAATAAGTAAATAATTAAATAAAATAGGTCTCTGTGGTCGTTAATATGGTTCAAGTTAATGGGCACATCTTGATCATCTTACATTAGTCTTAACATCCCCAGACATGGCTGAGTACCCCACTCTTGTGACTTCCACAACACTACTTTCTTCTGGTTTGCCTCCTACCCCATTAGAGCTCTTCCTTTGTTTCCCTTGCAGGCTCAGCTTTCCCCTACTTTGATGGTGACGTTCCTTAAGGCTTAGCATTAGGTCATTCTCTCATCCCACTCACTTCTCTCTAAGCCATCTCATCAATGACCACCTGTAGGTAGATTACCCAAACTGTGCATCTCTAACTCTAAACCATGCTCTGAGCATCAGACACTTCTCACTCTTCCTCACTCTGTCCACATCCACTCATCACAGCCTCCTATCAACTACCTCGTGAATACCTCTAGGGTCCATCCACTTCTTTCCATCTCCACTGCCACCAGTCTAGTCCAAACCATTATAATCTCTCACCCAGCCTAGTTCAGAAATATTCCTGCACCCATTTTTCTCCTCATCTGATCAATTCCCCAAACTATAGCCAGAGTGATTTTCCTAAAGCACAGATCCTGCCACAATCTCATTGCTTTTAGGATGAGAAAACAATCTTCGACATCGTTCTCATGGTCCTACATGGTTTGTCCCTACTTTCTCTGTCTAGCCTCGCCTCACACCAGAGCTCCCAGGACTCAGTCACACTGGTTCACATTCAGTTCCGAAACCCTTCTACCACTCTGCCACTTCCCCGTTCCTGCAGCAGCCCACCAGCAAACATTGTTGGCTCTGCTTTGAAACTGTCTTGAATCCAAACTCTTCCCATCATCCCCACTGTTAGAATACTAACCAAAGCCACCATCATCTTTCACCTGGGCTATTGCCACAGCCTACTGAGTGATCTCTCACTGCCCTTTGTCTTGCCCCATCCGATCCATTTCCAATCACCAACCAGCATGATGGCATACAGCAGAAGTCAAATCATGTACTTTCTAAAATCCTTCCAAAAGCTCCCCATTGCAATCAGAATAAAACTCAAAGTCCTCCAAGCTTACCCCAAGGCCCTGCCTGATCTGATCCCTATCTCTACCACTGCCCTACTCTTTTGCTATACGCCAGTCACACTGGCCTTCTTTGTAACCTTCTATGTTCCTATCTCAAGACCTTTGCTTGCTCTTCCTTCTCTTGGAATGTTTTTCCAAATCTCGGAATGGCTGCCCCTTTTCGTTACTTTGCAAAGAGATATTGCCTGCCCACTCTTCCTCTCCTATGTAAGTCACTCCATCGCTTGACCTGACTTTCTATATAGTACTGACTGTTCAGAACCTTCCAATGGCTTCCCATCTCACAGTGAAGTCCCTACCATAGCCAGAAAGGACACACATGATCTGGCCACAATTTCCTCTTTGATCTCATATACCACTTGTCTCCCTCTCACTCTGCTCCATCCATACTAGCTTCCTTGCTGTTCTTCCAGCATTTCAAGTGCCCGCCTAACCCAGAGCCTTTGAAAATTCTCATTCAAAAATCCACATGAGTTAATCTCTCATGTCATTTAGGTCTGGCTCAAGTGACACATATCGGAAGCTCTTCCTTGACGATCCTAATTAATATAACAGCTCCATCCCCCTACTATCACTCTCACCTTTTAATTCTCTTCAAAATACTTACATTACTTAACATGTTAAATATTAATTTGCTTTCTTCCATCTAGAAAGTACCATCCACCAGAGCAGGAATTGTTTTCTTCACAACTATTTCATTGTTCTTAGATGAGTAGGTGCTTTTAAGTTTATTAAATGACTGAACTATCTTAATTTACCTAATTAAATTACGTGTCCAATGTATGTCTTTATACCTTCTCCACCACCTTCCCCACATAAAAAGCCCTTGAAGACACAGTTTTTACAGGGGAAGAGGAGGTTCATCCAACCACATTTACAAATCCTAACTGTTTTTAACTTCTGTATTTTCAGATCTCCCCACACTCAGGAGTCTCTACTTCCAATGAGTCTCGGGTTACTTCCAGTCAGTCCTTTGCTATCACAAATCCTGCGGCCAAGAATGGGCGTGGGTACATGCAAAAGTTTTGGTCATCACTCAATCGTCCTAAGACATTCCTAGAAGTGGGATTTCTGGATCAAACTGTAACTGCATATGTAAGTTTAATAGCTATTGCTGAATTCGCCTCCACGGGGTTCATACGACTTTGGATTTCCACTAGCAATGTGTCAGAGTGCCTGTTTCTTCACAGCCTCCCGCGCCAACTCAGCGTCGTTAAGCTTTGGAGGGTTTGCCAATCGCACAGTTGAGAAATGGGCTGAGCCGAGCGCGTCCTTCCCCCCCTGACCCCCGACCTCCGACCCCACCCCGGCTCCCGCAGAGACCCACGCCCCCCCAGAGCGCGTCCCTGCGGACAGGCTGGCAGGAGCGCAGGCGCAGGGTCGCTCTGCTCAGCACTCCAGCGCCGTCCCCCAAGGGTGGGCTGCGCGCGGCGGGAAGATCCGGCCTTGCTCAACTGGCCCGAAAGAGGAAGCGCAGAGGGGCTGAAGTAAACACTTAGGAAGGCCGTTGCAAAAGAGATCAGGGTCTTGGGCTTCTGCGGAGCCGTCATCTGGCCCCACATCCCTCAGCCATTAACAGATCGAGCGACAAACGATCGTTTAGCGAGGGAATTCTCAGAGAAGAGGGCGCGCGTAGGGGAGGGGCGAGAGAGGAAGGCCCAACTTTTCCCAGAACTTAAAAAACAAAAACTTTTTTTTCCCTTCAAGGGTGTGGTGTGGCGGGGGAGAAATAGGGGAAATGAGGCACAGACCCGATGAATTGGAAAAAGCAGCCCCCGAATCTTAGGACTCTTCATCCACACGTCCTCCCGCGGGTGTGCCTCCAACCAGGCGCCCCCGTTGCACCTCGATGCAAAGCGGCGCGGCGAGCGCCACACGTCTGCGCGCTGCGTGGAAAGGGCTGGGCTGACACCACTTCCTCCCCGAGGCGGCGGACCTGAGCCCGGGTGGAACCCAGTGTGCCGCCTCGCCTGCCCCGCCGCTGCCCCGCCGCCGGCCCGCCCTCGCCCGCGCCCGCGCCCGCGCCCGCGCAGAATCCCTGCGGAGTCCCCGCGGAGCCGTCAAGGTAAGCGGCGCCGGCCGGTCCGGGCGCCCTGCGAGCTGCCGCCGGGACCTTCGGGGCTGCCGCGAGACCATGTGTCCAGTGGTTCTGGTCCCAGCTCCGACCCAGCTCCGACCCAGCTCCCGGCCGTGGCCCGGAGAACTCGCGGCCCCGGCTTGGCCCTCGAGGGGAGCGCGGCCCCGGGGTCCCCTCTCTGCTGACCTCAGCCCTTGACCCAGCTACGCGGGGCTTGGGGCGCGGGCTCGTCTTCCCCGCGTTCTCTTTCATCACAGTTGACTGATTTCCTGCCCAAAAAATTGCTTCAGGGACAGGCGGGAAACCCGTCTGAACCCTCGCCTGTCCAGCAGCCCAGGAGCCCCAACCTGACCCTCGGAAGGAATTTCTGGGGGGGGGGGGGGGGGGGGGGGGGGGGGGGGGCATTTTAAGGCACTGTAGATTCAGTGCAAGTCGTGTGAGAATTTGAGAGTGACGATCGCAGTCTGACGTGTCTTAGAGTGTTTGCTGACTTTAAAAGTTTGGACAACTGTTTCTTTTTATTTATTTATTTTAAAGATTTTATTTATTTATTTGGCAGAGAGAGACATAGCGAGAGAGGGAACACAAGCAGGGGGAGTGGGAGAGGGAGAGGCAGGCTTCCCCTTGGAGCAGGGAGCCCAACGTGGGGCTCGATCCCAGGACCCTGGGATCACGACCTGAGCCGAAGGCAGACGCTTAACGACTGAGCCACCCAGGTGCCTCTGTCTCTTCTTTTTAAAAACATCTTTACCAGTTTGGCCTTTTCATTTTAAAATAAGATAGAGGGCCGGTTTGGACACCAGTAGTTAGTCTCATAATTTGGCGTGGAGTGAATGTCCGGAATGCCATTTCATAGAATGAAGGAAACTGAGTAGGATATCCTACCCAGGAGTCCCCCTGAAGACTTTGCCCCCTGCACCTCTGATTTTCCTTCTGGGAAGGTATTTCTTATTTATACCATTGTAGAACACCAAACGTGTAGTTTCTAGTGCCACTCAGGGTAAAGTGGTTCAAAAAGAACTTTTAATGTGGTTATTAGAGAAAGAGAAAAGGAGTAAAGGAGGAAAGTAACATGGGGAAAAGGCACATGAGTTTATTACTCCCCAGTGTATTATTTCTGGTGGCAAAATGTGGTTTAAATAAAGGCAAGGGTACTTAATACCTACTACTGATTCTAAATTCTAGGCCTCTCAACAGAAATTTCAGAAAAGAGAGCTTTTTTCCCCTGGCAATTTTCCTTCTGGCCTCACTGAAATAGTCTTAAAGTTAAGACTGGCTAGCAAAATTCACAGAAAATCTACTGAGAAATCTTCTATAATGTCTTCCGGGTGGTATTTCCTGCCTGCTTAATATGTTGCGAAACGTCTAAGAAATATAATGTCATCTTCAGGCTATTAATACTTAATAGTTTTCACGCTGATACTAATATTTGTGTCTTTCCTGGATACTTGGGATATTTGGATTATAGCTCCATATTTGCCTTTAACTAGACAAGGGTGACTTTTTATTAAAGTGCTTTAACCTCCTGGGACCTGAGATAACTTACTCGTAAAGTGAGATTGTTGGACTAGAGTATGTCTGTCATTATAATAGCAATTGGGGAACTGCTATAATTCTTTGAATTTGTCCTGTCTGAAATGCTGGCAAAGTTAGAATTGCTGATCACACAGAAAAGAACGGAAAAAATCATAATGATAACATTTTGTTAGAGTCTGAAATATCAACACTTCTGAGGCCTTTTGTTTCTCAGAAGTTCTTTTAAAAATAGTCAATTTTTGGTCTATATGTAAAATGGCAGATTTCCATTCTGTTGAGAAACTAAGATGGGGAATTGATGTGCCCAAGCTTGGGCAGGTTGATATTAAATTTCAAAATTCTTCAATTATTATTTCTCAAGAAATATAACTTTATAATATGGATTACCTTATGATTTACTTTAAATCTTAAACACAGTACTTACTAGGTTATGTAGTATCCATTAATTATTTCATATTTTTATATCCTAGGAATGTATACCAATCACCTACTTTTTTTAACCTTTATTTACTTATAACAAAAGCGTTCTAGATATTTTCATATTATTATTAGATTGAGCTATTTATAAAATTTATTGCCATAAATGTCTGTATTTGATATGCCGCTCTGAATTTCTTCAAACCATACTACTTTCAAAAGAAAGAGAAAAGGAGTAATTATTATATTTTCATTTACTTCTAAACCCTCTTTGATCTTATTTTAATTATCTTTATATCCAAAACCTTTTAGTGAGTCCACAAATCTTATAATAAATTAAGTTGGTGTTTCATAGTTTACCACACCAAAATATTTTCCATTTTAAAGACCTCATGAGTTTATTTTATAGGCAACAAGAATGATCTTAGTAATTCTCACCTCAAAATAGAACAATTCTTATTAACGTAATTAATATTATAGTATGTAAATATGTCTATATTTATGTCAGTTCTGTCATCCTGTGTGGCAAATAGCTGAAAGTTTAAGCAATTATTATAAGTTCACGTGCATAACAAATGCCAGGATTTGAGGCATTAGATTGGTACACTGATTGTATAGTCATGTGTATCTGTATTACAGTTATAGTTGTCATGAGAAACATGATTTGTAGGGGAAACTGCTATATATTTGGAAAAGTTAACAGTTAGATGTCTCTTGTGAAGAGAGAACAGCAGCACTAAGGATTGGCATTGAATGAGCTACACTCAGTTTAAGGGGCTAGACTGTACGTGTGGCATGACAAGGTGGGGCCTGTGGACTGGAGGATGTGACCTGCCACCACCACATCCTCATTATCTAGCCAAATTCCTGGGACCATAGTTGGGACTCAAAAAATGTTTGCCAGTGTCCAGATATATCAGTTCCACTTCTGGGTTGTACCATCAAAATCTCACAAGCCCCTGACCTAGGCAGCCCCTGAGGTATAAGCAGGTAGAGATGTAGCACCACTCCAAGGAACCACATCTTCTCAGGATGCACTCTGAACTTGAATTCATGACGCAGTTTCCAGACATTTCCTGAAGATTGACAATGCGCTTGAATCATTAAGAATCATATTGTAAGAGTCATTTTCTTTCTTCTCTGTCAACTCAGTTTCCTCTTTATCACCAAATGGTGATCGTAAATAATTATTCTATTTATTTAGCTTAGATTTTGGACCAGATTCTGTGCTAATTAATTTAGATGTGTCATTGCATTAATCCTCACATCCTGGGCTTATGCTATGAAAGCACAGAGAGATTAAGAAGGTTACACAGAGAGTAAGAAGAGAAGCTGACCTTTGAACTGAGCTAGTCTCATACCAAAACCCTGGGAGCTGTCCCAGGAACAGGGCTCAAATGGTGAAAAAACATGGGACTGTTCCTCAGTGAACTTCTAGTCAAGTTGGGTGGGGAGACATAAATAGGCAGTTACAGTTCTACACATGACCAGAATTGTGTGTTGTGGAAGTGGATATCAGATCCCTATACTACAGTGGGGTCAGGGAAGGGAGGATGAAATGAAGGTAACCAAGGAACTTGCCTTGCTGTAGTGGGAAGACAAAATATTATAATCAACTGTGAAGTTATTGTTTTTATATATGTCTTTTGAAAAAGTAATCTGCTTTGGCAGCCATCACATGTTTTCATTTTTGTCTTTATTCTCATCCCTCTTGATAGCTTGCTAGGTTGATTAAATCAATAAAGCAATGAGTTTAATTTTTTTGTTTGTTTCTCTGATTTGATCTCATATCACAGACTCATCAGTGAGATGGTTGTGGGCTGGGAGAGGGTATAAATGCTAAATCAACAGCAATTACGTTTCCACAAACTGGCTAGATGATCTGTGTCCAGAGAGCTATATCATATCAAACTAGAGGGGAAATAAAGAGTGGTAGTAGAACAAGTAAATGCTAGACTGGATTTATTTCTGTCCTTCCTTTTTTATTATGAAACGTTTCATACATACAAAAGATGGTGTATAATGTATATGCAAATTATAACACTAATAAAGCCAACATCTGGATACCTATCACCCAGCTGAAGAAGTAAAATATTACCAATATATCTTCTGACTTCCTCCCAATAGCATTCCCTTTTTTCTCAACAGACATGATTAGTTTTGGGAATGTGCTGATTTTTTTTTTAAAAAAGCATTTAGAAAGCATGTACATGCATTTGCAAACATGTCAAACTGGGAATTAAGAGTACACTGGCACTTGGGAAACCGAGATTAGAATGTCCACCAACTGTAGGCACGATTATAAACAGAGTGCCCTGTTAAGTGAAGACAACTTATTTTAAATAGCATAAAAGCAAAGTGGGTTATAAATGATTAAGAGTAAGTACCATGGAAATAGTTAGGGGTATCTTAGTCATTACTGAAGTGAGCAAGATTCACCAGTGGATAACTATAACTTTTAAGTGTAATAAAGAATATATAATTTAGGAATTCATCATTTTTTCATATTGCCTAGATTTCTACCTTAAATACAATTCAGTCATTTAAAAAATATTTGCCAAGCACTATTTCAGGTGCTTGAGACATGTTGGCGAACAAGAGAGGCAAAGATCTCTGCATTTATGGAGTTTATATTCTAATGGGGAGACACAGACAATAGTCAGTAAACATAATAAGTAAATAATACAGGTAGTAATAAGTGAAAAGTGTCATAAAAAAAGGCAAAGTTAAGCAAAGTAAAGTTGTAGTATTTAATAAGGTGGTCAGGCTTGGCCTCACTGGGTAGATAGGATTTGAACAAAGTTTTGAAGGAGTTAACTAAGAGGCTATCTGAGAGAACTGTGTTCCCAGCAGGGGGAGCAGCCAGAGCCGGGGCTGTAAGGCAGGAATCTGCCTGGTGTATTCAAGAAACAAGAGGGCCCATGTGGCTAGAAGGTGTAAGAACAGGAAGAGAGTAGCAAGAGATGTGGTTGGAGAGGAGCACGAAGAGGTGGCAGATCATATAGGGTCTTGTGGGCCATTGTAAGAATTTTTGCTTTTACTCTGAGTGAAACTGAGGGGCGATTGTGGAATTCTGGGGAAAGGAGTAGCATAATCTGACTTACATTTAATAGACTCACTCTGGGTTGCCTGGGTGGCTCAGTCGTTAAGCATCTGCCTTCGGCTCAGGTCATGATCCCGGGGTCCTGGGATCGAGCCCCGCATCGGGCTCCCTGCTCCGTGGGAAGCCTGCTTCTCCCTCTCCCACTCCCCCTGCTTGTGTTCCCTCTGTCACTGTGTCTCTGCCAAATAAATAAATAAAATCTTTAAAAAGTAAACAAAATAAAAAATAAAAGTCTCACTCTGACTGCTTGAGAATAAGCTGACCAGAGTAAGGATGAAAGCCAGGAGCCCATTAGGAAGCTTTAGGAATCACCATGTATTTTGAAGGTAGAGCCAATAGGATGTGGGGTTTGAGAGAAAAAGGAGTCAGTGATGACTCCAAAGTCTTGGCCTAAACAACTGGAAGATGGCACTGCCGTCAGTTGACAGGGGGAGGTTGGAGAGGAGATGGTCAGAAGTTCAGCTTCAGATACGGATATGAAGTATCAACTGGTAATAACTATGTGCTTATTACATATAAGGCTAAGGTCATTTAGACTAAGTAGCCATTTGGGAAGATACTGTTATTTTCATTTTACAAAATTAGAAATGATTGCTTGAGAATTAAAGAAATGGAACATAAAACCAGGTCTTTTAGATCCTAACGCTTTAACCATTCTTCCAAAATTTGCTGAAAATGGAAGAAAAAAACAAAACCCTTGCTGAAAAGGTTGACCAATAATCTTTATTATACAGATAAGAATATAGTCAACTAATCAGTAATATTTTACCTCTATGAGGGTCTAGACAATGCAAATTGTTTTTAATGAGTGGAAAAGCAAAAAATAGGTACTAAAGATCATACATAAAGTGCTAACCAGTGAGATGGGCATTATGCAATACAAGGTTTCTGTGATTGTGTTTAAGAGCAGATTCTAAGGGACGACGGACAAAGACCTTTTCCACAAAGGAGATTTTTATCTCAACCAGAGGTTAAGATTTTTATATTTTCAAAATCTAAGACCAAATTCAGAGGAGAGGGGAGCTTCCCCTTGACACAGCTGGATTTCAGATGGATGCAATTGTTCAAGCAGGGCTAAAGGGTCACTAACAGCTGTTGAAGAATGTTAGATGACACCGTTATAGTATTTGGAAAGCTGAAAGTACTTCCTACTTCATTAGGAAGTGTACTGAAATGGTGATAATTGATGTTTCATTTGTTCTGGCTATAATAGGCATCAAAACAGCATAGTTATGGAATGGTAGTATTTAGTGGAATGCTGTTTAAGTGGTCGATTACCATTTAATAGACTGTATTTTTTACCAGGCAAAACTCTAGTCTTCAGTTAAGTGCATTAAGATTTCATCTCAAAACTAAAAGAAATAATTTGTTAAGGGAGGGAGGGAACACCACAAAATTTTTTGCAGGAGATTTACAGTATATTAATTATGTTACTAACTAAGTAAATTTATCTAAGGCTACTCTATTTATAGTACAACATTAACAATCTCATTCATCTCTGCTAATAACATAAAATTCACAACTGACAGGTCAATGAACTGAGTAGCTTCAGGATATAGTATTGGTTTGTTTGTTTTGTTTTTTTAAGAGGATGGCTTCCTTCTGATTAAATTCCATAAATGATATGGCTTAGCAAACCAAGACTATTTCTTAACATGCTTACTAATTCAGTGACATTATATTTACCCTATTGCTAGCAACAAACATAAATAAGGGGCTTGGGCCATGATTGTGGGCAAATGCAATGCAACGTTGTAAACACATAGCTCATAAGACCACTACCGAATAGAGACGCTGAAACTCCCAGGTAGCTCACTCCACTGACTGTCAGAGCACAGAAGCCTCCCTCAAAGCGAGGCTTACAGAGGGAGTATGGTTCTTAGGCATATGCCTGAGAGTTGCATGAAACTGCTCAACATGCTGCAATCAGAACTTTTTTTTTTTTTCCAGTTTCAACACACATCTATTAAAGGCCAATGATGTGCCCAGAGTGGAGGGTATAAAATAGAATAAGAATTGGCCCCTGACCTCAAGAAGCTTCTAGTTGAGTGGGAGAGACATGCCTGGAAATGAACACATTGCAGTGTCTGATATGCAATGATAGGTGCACAAAAATATGGTTAAGAAGGTGACTATAGGGAAGAGATTAGATAGGGGGTGATCAAGAGGCACTTTGAAGGATAAAGGTATTTCCAGGTGGCCGATGGAAGAAGGCCACCCCAGGCCCCACATGTATGAAACAGTTTGGCAGTGCTGGAGCATAAAGGACAATGGGAAAGGAAAGGGGGCAATTCATATTTAACATTTGGTGAGTAATATTCAAATTAGATTCATATGATACGGTCACCACAGTCTATCATCTTTGAGTCAAATGTTACGGCACTTGTAGCCGTAGCACTGTAGCACAGAACTGTAGCACTCTAGATCAGCCCTGTTCAATAGAAATATAATGCAAACCATATGTATAACTTCAGATTTTCAAGAAGTCACATTAGAAGCATAAAAAATAAACAATAACACTAATTTTAGTAATATATTTTATTTCATATATATCCCAAATGGTCATTTCGTTAATTAATATTAATTATACTAAATTGCATTAAATTTAAGTAATATTAAAATTATCAGTGAAGTCTTTTATTCTTTTTCTTCATACCAAGTCTTTTAAACCAAGCATGTTTTACCCTTATAGCACATCTCCATTTGAACTAGCCACCACTGAAGTGCTCAGTAGCCTCATGAACTATTGGCTACCAAATTAGACAGCACAACTCTAGATAATGGCACAATTATTGTGTCCTAACTATGCGCTGACTCTTTAGATGCATGGAGGATATTAGATGAATTATGAAGTAAGCTAAAGGGAAAAAGAAGGGAATAGCATTTTCTACTAGTATAGGGTTTGTCCCTGGAACCTGATTTTAATTCATATTTAAATCTGCTCTCAAATACTTGTAGTCTTCTAGCAACAAAAACAAACAAACTCATTATCATTGCTTACCTTCCTTTTTATTCTTTCTCTTCCCCTCCTGCCTTATTTTTTGGATTCTGTCTAATAGTAACAGGGACTGAAAAAGAATGGAACTAAATGGTGGAGCAGTATGCCTTAAACCCACATCCGGCAAAATGTGAGCTGTTGCCCTAGGCGACAGTGGTTACCACCTCTCTCTCTCTCTCTCTCTCTCCCTCTCCCTCCCTCTCTCCCTCTCCCTGCTTCCACTTACTAGTTCATAAGCATCAACAGCAACTCTCTTTGCTGTGGTTCACAACTCCAGAAATACAGGTAGTGATAAGATTTGGAAGGTGGAGTTGTTTTGATTCATGGGTTTGGTATGAAAAAGCCTCGGGAATATTCTGATGCCCTATCTTGTTCAGAATGATTAAGAATCTCTGCTGTAGAAACAATATTTATAGATGTCCTTCCCAGTGGCCTGGTCTTTTTAAAATGCCTGGTCTATGAAAATATGGCAGTCCAGATCTGTTTCTAGGTACACAGAAATGCAACAAAGGTACCCATCCAGTTGTGAACATGGGAATGTGTGTATGAATATGTGACTGACGTTTGTCTCCACTACTGGTTTTAGATGGAGAATATAGTAATAAAAGTAATGATGATGTTGATAACAGTAATAGATGATATTAGTATCACTAATATCACTTTCTATGTGCCTGGCACTAAACTAAGCACTTTACAGACACCTTTTCATCCCTGTGAGAGAGGGACTGTTTTCATTGCCATTTTACAGCTGAGGACCTAAGTCAACAGAGAGGTTAAATAACTTGCCCAAGATTACCCAGCTGCTGAGTATATTTATTATTGAGTAAATGGTGTGTGTCAACACTTGATGAAAATACAAGGTTCCATATCTGAACTCCTAATGTAGTGTGAAAGACAACACACAATTATATTAGAGCTGGATATGTAGACACTGTAACAGAGGTATGAGCAGAACAGGTGCCAGTTTCCACCTCTTAATAATCACGATACTTGTTTTCAGAAAGCAACATGGCATGCTGATTGTGAACGTGAGCTTTTGAGTTAGACCCAGGCACAGTCCAGTTCACCGCTCACTAGTTGCATGAGCACAAATTATTTAATTTCTCTGGCTTGAGTTTCATACACCACATCAGGGGATTGTTTTGAAAATTAAATGAGACACTCTGGGTGTCTGACTTGTCATGATTGTTCTATATTTATAACTCCTACTATTATTTTAAAGTCATCATTAATATATATTAATAAGAGCTAGCATATATTGAGTTAAGTGCCAGCCATGGCACTGTGCCAGGTACCAAGAGAGTTAAGGTGTAAATTTTGCCTCTTCAACATAGTTGAGAGAATAACAGTACATATAAAGAGAGAGATAAACCATAAGGAAGCTGATGAACTGTCAAATTAGTGATCCTCATACTGCTGCTATAGGATTCAAGGTGAGCGTAGATCACCAGGATCCAGCAGTGAGCCTTGAGCTGGCCTTGCGTAGTGGGTAGGACTGATATAAGTCAATAAAAAGAGGAGAAATAACACAGAGACAATACAAATGGTGTGTACGGAGGAAGAGAAATAAACTACTTTCACTATAAGCAAAGGTTTAATGAAAGTTGTTGATGAATTTGGAGTGGTATGTGTGGTGGGGATTGTTGATGAGCTCATCCTGGAAGGTATTTTCTCTGATCAGCTTTTCTAGCTAGCTGGGAACATGCCAAGATGGCCTGCTACACAGGCAACAATGAGGGCCATAGATCAACCATTTAGCCTCTGCTTCCTGACTAGAAGTACTGGCCTCCCTGTCACCTACCCCTTCACCTTCTGCTTGTCTTTCTCTGATTCACATGGACTTTCCAGATTTGGTGTTTGTACCCTTTGGAACAAGAGTGCTCAGACAGCCTATTGACTTGATCTTGGAGACTGCTGATGTTCCTCGGGCTACAATACAAACCCTGATCACTCCTGGAAAAGGCATCAGGGGCCAGTTGCCCCTGGTGCATATTGACAGAGGAGGGCCTTGAATGACCCTCCACAATTTGATATAAAGGGACGAGAGAATAATTTCATTTTTGACAGGTTGTTTCTGCTACAGAACTTCATTTGTGTTACTCAGGAACCTGCTGGGAAAATGAGCCAAATGGTATAAGGAGTTCAGACTCCTTACCAAGAGGCAAATAAATGATAGAGATGCCGAGAAAAACAATATATTTCTTAGCTAATTGAAATATAAAGGGGAGCCATGAATTAAGTACTATGAATGTATCGTCATTAAAAAAGTATTTAAGGATGCGTGGTTTAACTTAGTAAAGTTACCTCGTAACTCTTACGTGAAACACATATAAAACACATACACTTCTAGAAGTTGAATTTCACTCCATATCTGCTGATTCAGTTGTTTGGGGTTCTTGGGGTTTTGGGGTGTTTTGTTTTGCTGGTATCTGTGTATTGTAAATCAAGGATAAATTTCTATGCCAGGTTAATCAGTAATCTTTCTATGGTTGGACTCAATCTAAGCCAGTGTTGCTGGAGTCTGGTTCTTTGCAGGAGCAATCATAAATTTACCCTAAATCCATTTGGATTGGTCCTGGATTATAGCAGTTTAGTGCTTACTGTTACAGTTTCTTTTTCTTTTTTTCATAGTGGCTGGTTCACTGCTGTGTACATTTGCACAAATGACTCAATGAGTATTTTCTGGTTCAATGTGCAGAGCACTATAAGTTATTACATCACAAAAAGAGAAAAAGTCCTTTTTGGGGGGGACCGTAAGGTATAAAAAAACACTCTGCTTTCAATAGCATCTATTTAAAAATGACTCATACTGGGGCGCCTGGGTGGCTCAGTTGGTTAAGCAACTGCCTTCGGCTCAGGTCATGATTGTGGAGTCCCGGGATCGAGTCCCGCATCGGGCTCCCTGCTCAGCAGGGAGTCTGCTTCTCCCTCTGACCCTCCTCCCTCTCGTGCTCTCTCTCTCTCATTCTCTCTCTGTCAAATAAATAAATAAAATCTTAAAATAAAATCTTTAAAAAAAATAAAAATAAAAATGACTCATACTATACACAAAAATTAACTCAAAATGGATCATAGACTTAAATGAAGAGCTAAAATTGTAAAGCTCTTGGGGAAAACATAGGATTAGATCTTTATAACCTTGGGTGAAGTAATAGTTTCTTAGATAAAATACCAAACACACACACGCACAAAGAGATAAATTGGACTTCCTTCAAATTTAGAATGTAGGTGCTGCACATGGTACCATCAAGAAATTACAAAGACAATGCACGGAATAGAAGAAAATATTTTATTTGCAAATTATATACAGACAGTCCCCACCTTATGATGGTTCGACTTACAATTTTTTGAATTGTATTTGAATTTCAACCATGGTTGAAAGCAGTGCTCATTCAGTAGAAACTGTACTTTGAATTTTGGATGTGGATCTTTTCCTAGGCTAGTGATATATGGTACAATACTCTCTCATGATGCTGGGCGCTGGCCCCGAGCCTCAGCCCTGACAGCCACAGGATCACAAGGCTCAACAACTGATACACTTACAACTGTTCTGCACCCACACAACCATTGTGTTTTTCGCTTTCAGTGCAGTGTTCAGTAAATTATGTAAGCTATTCAACACTTGAGTATAAAATAGGCTTTGCGTTAGATGATTTGCCTAACCATAGACTAATGTAAGTATTCTGAGCACGTCTAAGTTCAGCTAGGCAAAGCTATGGTTAGGCATATTAGTAGGTTAGGCATATTAAATGCATTTTTTGCTTAGGATATTTTCACCTTACAATGAGTTTACTGAAACACAACCCATCTGTATTTGTTAAGGGACTTATATTCAGAATATTTAAAGAAGTCTTATGACAACAACATAATATATATAAAAGACATATAATCCGTTTTAATACTAGGGAGAAGATCTGAGGAAACTTTTCTCCAAACAAGGTGTAGAAATGACCAATTAGCACATGAAAATTGCTCAGCATCATTAGACATACGGGAAATGCAAATTAAAACCACAATGAGAACTTCATACTCACTAGGAGGGCTATAATCAAAATGAGAGACACATGTATTGATGAAGACATGGAGAAATTCAAAACTTCATACACTGCCAGTGGAATGTAAAATCATGCCACAGATTTGGAGAAACAGTTCAGCAGTTCCTCAAAAAGTTAAACTTATCATATAACCCAGCAGTTCCATTCCTGGGAATCCTAAGAGAAATGAAAACATATTCTATGCAAAATCCTGTACACAAGTATTCATAGCAGCATAATTAATAATAGCTGAAAAGTGGAAACAATCCAAATGTTCATCAACTAATGAATGAATAATCGAATTATGGTATTTCAATACAATGAAATATTCAGCAATAAAAAGAAACAAAGTGCTGATACATATTATAACATGAATGAACTTTGAAAACATTATCCTTAAGTGAAAGAAGCCAGACACAAAAGACCACATTTTTAAAAAAACTTTTTATTTAAATTTTGCTTAGTTACATACAGGGCAATATTCGCTTCTGGAGTAGAATTCAGTGATTCGTCATATAAATACAACACCCAGTGCTCATCACAAGCACCCTCCTTGATACCCATCACCCATCCAGCCCGTCCCCCACCCACCTCCCTCCATCAACCCTCAATTTGTTCTCTATCATTAAGAGTCCCCTATGGTTTGTTTCCCTCTCCTTTCTTTCCCCTCCTTCCCATATGTTCATCTGAGTGAGATCATATGGTATTTGTCTTCTTCTGACTGACGTATTTCATTTAGCATAATACACTCTAGCCCCATTCACATCATTGGAAATGGCAAGAGTTCACTCTTTTAAATGGCTGAATAATAGTCCATTGTATATATATACTCCATCTTCTTTATCCATTCATCAGTTGAATGGACATTTGGGCTCTCTCCATAGTTTGGCTGTTGTTGATAACGGTGTAAATATCAGGGTGCCTGTGCCCCTTAGAATCTGTATTTTTGTATTCTTTGGGTAAATACCTAGTAGTACAATTGCTGGATTATAGGGTAGTTCTATTTTTAACTTTTTGAGGAACTTCCATACTATTCTTCAGAGTGGCTGCACCAGTTTGCATTCCCACCAACAGTGTAAGAGCATTCCCCTTTCTCCACATCCTCACCAATACCTGTTGTTTCTTGTGTTGTATTTTTAGCCATTTTTAGCCATTCTGACAGGTGTGAGGTAGTATCTCATAGTGTTTTGATTTGCATTTCCCTGATCATGAGTGATGTTGAGCATCTTTTCATGTGTCTGTTAGCCATCTGGATGTCTTTGGAAAAGTGTCTATTCATGTCTTCTGCTCGTTTCTTAACTAGATTATTAGTTTTTTAGGTGTCAAGTTTGATAAGTTCTTTATAGATTTTAGATACTAACCCTTCATCAGATATGTCATTTGCAAATATCTTCTTCCATTCCAAAGGCTGCCTTTTAGTTTCATTGATTGTTTCCTTCACTGTACAGACGCTTTTTATCTTGATGAAACCCCAGTAGTTCACTTTTGCTTTTTGTTTCCCTTGCCTTCAGTGACGTGTCTAGCAAGAAGTTGTGATGACCAAGGTCAAAGAGGTTTCTGCCCGTGTTCTCTAGGATTTTGATGGTTTCTTGTCTCACATTTAGGTCTTTCAGCCATTTTGAATTTATTTTTGTGTATGGTGTAAGAAAGTGGTCTAGTTTCATTCTTCTGTATGTTGCTGGCCAGTTTTCCCAACACCATTTATTGAAGAGACTTTCTTTTTTCCACTGGATATTCTTTCCTGCTTTGTTAAATATTAGTTGACCATGTAATTGTAGATCCAATTCTAGGTTCTCTATTCTGTTCCATTGATCATCTGTTTTTGCGCCAGCACCATACTGTCTTGACGCCAACAGCTTTGTAATATAGCTTGAAATCTAGAATTATGATGCCTCCAGTTTTGTTTTTCTTTTTCAGGATTGCTTTGGCTATTCAGGGTCTTTTGTGGTTCCATACAAATTTTAGGATTGTTTGTTCTACCTCTGTGAAAAATTCTGGTGGTATTTTGATAAGGATTGCATTAAATGTGTGTATCGCTTTACACATTTAATGCAATCCAAATATAGTATAGACATTTAAACAGTGTTTGTTCTTCCAATCCATGAGCATGGAATGCTTTTCCATTTCTTTGTGTCCTCTTCAATTTCTTTCCTAAGGGTTCTATAGTTTTCAGAGTATAGATTTTTTTTTAAGGGGTGGAGGAGGGGCAAAGGGACAAGGAGAGAGAGAATCTTAAGCAGGCTCCACACCCAGCGCAGAGCCCAACACAAGACTCGATGTCACAACCCTGAGATCATGACCTAAGCCCAAATCAAGAGTTGGATGCTTAACCAACTGAGCCACCCAGACACCCCACCATATAGATCTTTTACCTCTTTAGTTAGGTTTATTCCTAGGTATCTTATTGTTTTGGTGTAATTGCAAATAAGATTGATTACTTGATTTCTTTTTCTGCTGCTTCATTGTTGGTGTATAGAAATGCAATAGATTTTTGCACATTGATTTTATATCCTGCATCTTTGCTGAATTCATGTATTAGTTATAACCATTTTTTGGTAGAGTCTTTTGGGTTTTCTACATAGAGTATCATGTTGAAAAGACCACATATTGTATGGTTTCATTTATATGAAATGCCCACAATAAGCAAATTTATATAGAAAGAAAGTAGATTGGTGATTGCTTAGGGCAGGGGAGGGAAATGGTGAGTGACTGCTAATGAGTATGGAGTTTCTTTTAGGAGAGAAAATTTTCTAAAATCAGATTTTACTGATGGTTGCACAACCCTATAGAAATACCAAAAACTATTGAATTATAAGCTTTAAACGTTATGTGAATTATATCTTAATAAAAATATTTTTTAAATATGGAGTGCAGGGCTTGTGTTCAAGGTGCTGCTCTAACCACTGGGAAGATGAAAAGATGCATTAGAAGGAATTTGTACTCTGGCTCCAGGACATTAAAGAAGGCATCTGGTGTGCCAGGGGGTTATAAACAAAACCGTAGTTATAGCAGCAGGGGAGGTTTTATGGGAAGAACATGATGATGTCTGGAAGGTGAAGTTGGAGAAGTTGATGGGGATCGGACTGTGAAAGAACATAAAAGCCACATTGAGGAGTATAGATTATATCCTGCAGACAGGAGAGAGCCACTGAAAAGTTATTGCTAATTGAAAGGATATGAAGAGAACTGGGTTTTAATAAGAAAACCCTGGTGGCATTTTAGACCCTGGATTAAAGGAGAGACTAGAGATAGGGAGATAAATAGTAAGCAGATGGCAGAGTCCTGGTAAGACCTGTGGAGGAGCTGAACTAGGGTGATACTTGTGGAAAGAATGGGACAAGTTCAAGGGCATCAGGAAGGCTGCATTGACCAGACACACCGGCTGATCTAGTTGGGGGCTGGAACAGAAGGCTAACAAGATGGCCCTGAAATGCCTGAGAATGGCTGAGAGGAGATAATTGGACAATAGGTAAAGACAAATGTAGACTCATTTTTTTTGGCGGGGGGTAGTATTATGTGGGCAGAGGGATAGTCATGTCTAGGTGGCTCCTTTTAGCCACAAGTCTGAGTCTGGTCGTCGCAAACACCCACAGCTATTATGTTAGCCCACCCTGTATTTCTTCGCTGAGCCTATTCTTGCCTTTGTTTCATCTGCTTTTCCACTTCCTAATGCTTCTGTTTCAGTTCCACATTTCTTGTGGCTCACACATTTGACTTCAATGTCTTCTGCCCAGACTCCCAGTCTCAGCCTCACTTCACTGCACTGATCTTGCCTGGCATCTGATTAGCACCCAGAGCTGTGCTGACTTTCTCCCCAGTTCCCAAGATAACCTCCAACTTGGATCTTGCTGCACCATGACCTATGGTGAGGAGCAGGGTGGAGAAGAGGAAGCTGGAAGGGGACCATGTTGTGGTTGAACATTCCCTATGTGGGAATGTCCTGTGGACAATGGAAGTATAAATGCAGGGCTCAATGTGAGGAGAGATGGAGACGTAGGTAAGTAAGCTGTTTCTGCTTCACTGTGCAGCAATATCTACAGAGATTAGAGAATAGGAACAAAGATAACAGAAAACAAAGATCACGGAGGATATATCCCAAAGATAATCCTGGATCAGAGCTAAAATGACTAAATCATTTTTCTGAAGTGGTAACTTTGTTGCCACCTTTGCTTCAAAGAATAGTTACAGCTGCATTTTTATGAAATCTGGGTATTTTAATGGTCATACCTTTGCCAAGACAGCTGCCTAGGTAACGGGAAGATGAGTGGAATGGAAGGTGTGAGGACTTCATGTGTGGTTTCTTGGCAGTTTTACTGAGACATCCATCTGGAAAGGTCCATGAATACCTGATCAAAGAAACTAACCAAGCACAGTATCCCATTTTTCTTTCAGCGTCCATAACAGAATGAACCTAAGTTGTCTCTTAATAGATTATGTCTTTTATATCAGGACATCACTGAACAGTTGCAGTGTTCTAAAATAAGTTATTAATGGTAAAGTTGGTGCAAAACAAAGACTATAGTATGCTAGCCAAAAACATTAAGACTGCATTTCATTTTATGTTTCCCATTCTGGTAAGATTATAAAGCACCAAATTCTTTAATATTCTTCACTATATTTCTACATTCTGTTATGTTCCATCATTGTCTGTTTTATTCTTATACTATTATTATTTTGCTTTAATTATTGTCATTGTGGAGGGCTTTCATTCTTTTTTTTTTTTTCTTTTCCCTCCAGATTTCCTCTGAATTTGACTCTGGTTAAATTGATTATGTGTGTGTGTATTTTTTCCTATGGCTATTTTCTAAGTAGTTTGAAATGGTCCTTTTGAAATTTTTTCCTCTAATCCCTAAGTTGTTAGGGAAATGCTTTTTTCTTAAGGATTTCTTTTATTTATTTAATATTTTATTAGTATTTTGTTTTATTATGTTTAATCAGAAAATACAGCCTGTATGATTTCTCCTTTGGGTTTATTGGGATTTTCTGATATATGACTAGTTTTCAATAAACATTATAAGCTAAGCCTAATTTTATAAAGCAAAGTCTGATTTACTCAAATCTGTTCTAATATCTTTATTTTTTTCCATTAATCAGTCATATATAGAAAAGAAATGTATTACCATTGCTAAGGTCATAATTTTATAAGCTGAATCTTTAGTATTATTTCTATATACTATATATAGAGAGAGAAACAGATAGATATAGATTTAATTTTCAAAATAATCTGAGTACATAAAAGAATATATTTTTGGCCAGGAAGTTTAATAATGAATCAGTTCTGAACCTAGACAAATAATGCTAAATTCTTAATTGCAGTTGTTGCTCCAGATAAATAATGAAAATAATTAACTTCTGACAAGAAAAACACTCCCTGGAAAGTTACTAAGCATAGGAACAAAAAATAAACAAAATCTCTTTTATAAAAATCATCATAAAATTCACCAATCAGAAACAACACATGAAGGATTCATTTTCATTGGAATTTTCTTTTCACTAAGAGCATGGGCAAGAAAGACAGGGAACTGTTGCGATACACTTTCCACCTCAAATTGATCCTGGCAATGTTTTGGAGAGCAAAGTCACAATCAGATGGGGTGGAAAAGAGTCCCTTTTTCCCTTTTTTTGTGAGCAGCTCTCATGATGGAATTTAATGAAAAGGTAACTCAAGGAATGGAAGAAAATATTTGCAAACTGTGTATCAGATAAGAAGTTAACATCCAAAATATATAAAGAACTTGTACAGCTCCATAACAACAACAACAACAACAAACAACCCAATTTAAAAATAAACAGAGGACTTAAATAGATATTTTTCCCAAAAGCATACAAATGGCCAAGAGGTACATGAAAAAGTGCTTAACATCACTAATCATCAGGGGTGCAAATCAGAACCACAAACCACAATGAGGTATCACCTCAGACCTGTCCGAATGGCTGTTATCAAGAAGACAAAGAAAAAGAAAAAAAAAAAAAAGACAAAGGATAACGTGTTAGCGAGGATGTGGAAAAGAGGGAACCCTTATACACTGTTGGAAATGTCAATTGGTTCAGCCACTATGGAAAACAGCATGGAGGTTCCTCAAAGTATTAAAAATAAAACTACCTTATGGTCCAGCAATCTCTCTTCTGAGAGTATATCCAAAGGGAATGAAAACAGGATCTCAAAGAGACACCTGCACGCTCAGGCTCATTGCGACATTAGTCACCATAGCCAAGATAGGAAACAACATAAGTGCCCATCAATGGATGCGTGGATAAAGAAGATGTATATATTGGAATATTATTGGAATGGAATATTATTCAGTCTTCAAAGAGAAGGAAATCCTATTTATAACAACATAGGTAGACCTTGAGAGTGCTGTGCTAAGTGAGATAAGTCAGACAAAGAAAGACAAATACTATATGATCTCACATAAGTGAGAGTGTAGACTCTAAAAAACCAAGCTCATCAAAACAGAGTAGAATGGTGGTTTCCAGGAGCTGGAGGATGGGAGAATTGGGGAGATGTTGAAGGGTACAAGCAACTAGTAGATAAGTAAGTCCTGGAGATCTAATCCACAGCATAGTGATTATAGTCAACAATACTGTATTATAAACTTCAAAGTTGCTAAAAGACTAGATCTTAATTGTTTTACCACAAAAAAGAAATGATAATTACGTGACATGATAGAAATGTTAGCTAACATATGGTGGTGATCATCCTGCAGTATATAAATGTATCCAATCAACATATTGTACACCTTAAACGTACATAATATTGTATGTTCAATTATATCTCAATTTAAAGATGTATATAATATGTATTAACCTCTGCTTATACCAGCATGCCCTTTAAATCATTTCTATGGACTTGAACTCAAATGTGACTCTTAATTCTATTTTAAATTATGAAATTGACACATGATGGAAAATTTGGAAAATAGAGAAAAAGAGACCAGCACCCTAATAGAAGCACTATTTCACATGTTGATTTAATATCTTCTAGTATTTTTTATTTGCCCCTGGTTTTCTTACATTATTATAAATTAGAATATAAATTACTTTGTATCCTGCTTATTTTACTTAAATATATGGCTAAAAATAATAGCCATTATTTTTAATAATAACAAAAAAACACATTGACTGCAATACAATAACAATTCTTCCTTTATTTGTTGGATGTTTAAATTGCTTTTAATTTCCAATAATGCTGCAGTTTCACCTTCAGGCAAATAGAGTTCTTTCATAGTATGTAAAATTTTCTTGAATTAAATTCCTAAAGGTTGAATAAGTAAAACAAAGAGAATATTTCTATGATATTAGGTATTTAATAAATATTTGTCAACAAATGAATGAATATAAAATACCTCACTACTTGTAATGATACGAAAACAATCTGGGGCTCCTGGGTGGCTCAGTGGATTAAGCATCTGACTCTTGATCTAAACTCTGATCATGATCTCAGGGTTGTGAGATCGAGCCTTGCATGAGGCTCTGCACTGGGCATGGAGCCTGCTTAAGATTCTCTCTCCCTCCATCCCTCCCACCCTCTTCTCTCTCTCTAAAAAAAAAAAAAAAGCAAGAAAGAAAACAGAATCCATTTTAGATTAAATGGAAAGAAGTTTACTATAAGGCATATGGATGCATACAAAACTGGGAGGGTGAGGGAGTCAGGTATGATGTTGAAAGTCAGGAATAACAGGCAGGAAAAATGCCCAGCCATACGTTCAGAACTGTTCTGGTGAAACATCACTGCTGCCAGTACCCACTACTCAATCTAAAATGATAGAGACACTAAATTCTATACCTGGAACCAATATTACACTGTATGTTAATGAATTGGAATTTAAGTAAAAACTTGAAAAGATAATAAAATAAAATAAAATAAAATGGACAGGACAGCTGTCCCTGGAAGATTGTTTGTCCACATGTGGCTTTCAGTTATGTTGCTCATTTCTATCTAGCAGATCTCATGTCTTTGTGTCTCCTTGACTTGATCACAGGTAGAACCCTAACTGCAAAGGAGTCTGGGAAACATCATTTCTAGATTTCCTGTTTCAGTGTTATGGGAGCACATCATATAAGGCAGTAAGAGAGAGGGTTTCAGAAAGCCAGTTAGTAGTATCTGCCATAAAATTATAAAGAAGGAAAGGGAGGGAGGTAGAGAGGAAGAGGAGAAAGAAAACCTTTTCTTGCCAGCTTTTGTTTCTTGTTTTGTTTTGTTTTAATCCATCTGGAAGTTTGATTGAAATTGCAAAGATTTTCTATTTAGGAAGAATGATATCTTCACCATATTGAATGTTCCTTTCTAGTAACATGTTCTGTCTATTTGTTCACGTTGTCTTTTATGCCATTTAGATTTCTCTATCTAGAATTAGCAAAATGTTTATTATTTATTTCTGTATTCTTCATAGCTTTTGTTACTGTTACAAATTTGATTTTTTTGCCATATCATTTTCTAACATTTATTGCTGGATATATGGGAATGTTGTTGTTTCGTATATATTTACATCACATCTGCTATCTAATTAATTTTACTTTTTGCTTGTATTCCTATGTAGACAGTCATGTCACCTATGTATTATACTAATTTCATCTTTTCCGTATTGCCTATTTAAAAAAATCTGTGGCAGGGCTTTTGTAAATAAAGTTTGAGATCAAAGATGGTGGCATAGTAGGAGGACCCTAGCCTCCTCTCGTCCCATGAACACAACTAGATAAATATCAAATCATCCTAAATACCACAGAAATTGGCCTGAAGACTGACAGAACAAACTCCACAACTAAAGGTAAAGAAGATGCCACATTGAAGAAGAAGACACTTAGACAAAATGTGAAGATGGAGGAATTTATCCCAAATGAAAGAACAAGATAAAGGCCACAACCAGAGATCTTGGTGAAACAAATATAAGTAACATGCCTGATGGAGAATTTAGAGCAACAATCATAAGAATATTCACTGGGCTTGAGAAAAGAATAGAAGACATCAGTGAGACACTTACCACAGAGATAAAAGAGTTAAAAAAAAAGAATCAGAGATGAAGAATACAATAAATGAGATCGGCAACAGTCTTGATTAAATGAACAGCAGGCTGGAAGAAGCAGGGGAATGAATTAGTGACCTAGAAGATAAAATAATGGACAATAATTAAGATGAAGAAAAGAAAGAAAAATATGCAACACAAGAATAGACTTAGGGAACTCAATGACTCCATCAAATGTAATAACATTTGTATTATAGGAGTCTCAGAAGAAGAAGATGAGGGGGAAGGGAGCAGAAAATTTATCTCAAGAAATAATAGCAGAAAACTTCCCTAATATGGGAAAGGAAATAGACATCCAGATCCAGGAAGCACATAGAATGCCCATCCAAATCAACAAAAGCAGGCCAACACCAAGACACTTAGTAATTAAATTTTCAAAATATAGTGATAAAGCAAAAATCTTAAAGGCAACAAGACAAAAGAAGTCCTTAACTTACAAGGGAAAACCCATAAGGCTAGCTGGAGATTTCTCAACAGAAATTTAGCAAGCCAGAAGAAAGTGGCATGATATATTCAAAGTACTGAATGGGAAAAATCTGCAGCCAAGCATACTGTATCCAGCAAGGCTATCATTCAGAATAGGAAAGATAAAGAATTTCCCAGACAGACAAAAACTAAAGGAGTTTGTGACTACTAAACCTGCCCTGCAAGAAATATTAAAAGGGACTCTTTGAGTGCAAATGAGAGACCAATAGTGACAAAGACAAGAAAAGATCAGAGAAAATCTCCAGAAAGAATGACAAAATAAGTAATAAAATGGCAATAAATACATATCTATCAATAATTACTTTGAATGTAAATGAACTAAATGCTCCAAGCAAAAGACATAGGGTAAAAAAATGGTAATGGTCAGAATGGGTAAAAAAAAAAAAAAAAGACCTACAAGAGATTCATTTTAGACCTAAAGATACCTGCAGATTAAAGGTGAAGGGTTGGAGAAACATTTATCTTGCAGATGGTTGTCAAAAGAAAGAGGGGGCGCCTGGGTGACTCAGCCATTAGGTGTCTGCCTTCAGCTCGGGTCATGATCCCAGGTTCCTGGGATCGAGCCCCGCATCAGGCTCCCTGCTCGGGGGGAAGCCCACTTTTCCCTCTCCCACTCCCCCTGCTTGTGTTCCTGTTCTTGCTCTCCCTCTCTCTGTCAAATAAATAAATAAAATCTTAAAAAAAAAAAAGAAAGAAAGTCAGAGTAGCAATACTTATATCAGACAAACTAGACTTTGTTGTTCTTTTATTGTTTTTATCCTGCTTTGGCATCAGGGTAGTACTGGCCTCGTGGAATGATTTTGAATGTGTTCCCTCCATTCCATTATTTGTAAGATTTTCATAACAATTGTCATTAATTATTTTTTTAAATGTTTGGTAGAATTCATCAATGAAACCATGTGGTCTTGGGCTTTTGCGTGCTGGGAGATTTTTGATTCCTAATTCAACTTTCATTCTTGTTATTGGTCTAAGAAGATTTCCTCTATTTGTGGGCTTCAATTCATGATTCAATCATGATAACTTATATATTTTTAGGATTTATCTGGTCTTTTTGTCTAAGTTATCTGATTTATTAGTATATAATTATTTATAGTGATCTGTTACCACACTATGTATTTCTGTGGTTATCTGTTGTATTCTCTTCCATTTCTCATTTTGGTTTTCAAGTCTTCTCTTTTTTTTCTTAGTTTTTTCTTAGTTTTTTTTTTTTAAAAAACTGGTCATTACTTTCAATGTTATGTTACTGTTTATTCTGGTCTCTATTTTATTTATTGGTGATTTTTCTTTGTTATTTCCTTCCTCTAAGTTCAGCTTAGTTTCTTCTTTTTCTAGTTCCTTGTGGTGTAATGTTAAGTTGTTTATTTGAAATTTTTTTCTTAACACAGGCATTTATAGCATAAATTTCACTCTAACATCTGCTTTTGCTCCATCCTATAGGTTTTGAAATATTGTATTTTCTTTTTCTTTTGTTTTGAGACATATTTTGATTTACTATTTGGTTTTGTATTTGGCCCATTGCTTGTGCAGTAATGCGTTACTTAATTTTTACATATTAAATATTTAATATTTTAAGTAAATAAATGAATTTTTATTGCCACTAGCCACGGCTTGTTGTCTACAGCACCTTTCTCTCTTCAACAGCAGACTTGAATAGTTGTAATAGAGACCATATGACCTGCAAAACCTCAAATATTTACCATCTGGCCCTTTATAGAAAAGGTTTGTCAGGTCCTGCCATAAAATATCTATAAATTTGAAATATTTATTTTGACCTTGTATTGTCTCAGACCACCAGAACAGACAAATAGTAGCAATAATGATGAGAATTTTCAACTTGTATCTGACTTTAATAGAAACAGTTTCTGTGTTTTACAGTTAGAATAATGGTTGCCAGGGGTGCCTGGTTGGCTCAAGTCAGTTAAGCATCTAACTCTTGATCTCAGCTCAGGTCTTGATCTCAGGGTTGTGAGTTCAAGCCCATGTTAGGCTCCATGCCCAGCATGGAGCCTACTTTAAAAAGGAAAAAGAAAGATCAATGGTTGCCATTGGTTTCTGGTAGATACCCTTATAAATTAAGGAAAATACCAACTATTTCAACCTTGCTAAGAGGTTTTAATCAGGAACACATATTGGATTTTACCAACTACCTGTTCACCATGCATTAAGATGATCATATGTTCTATCATTTAATATTTAAGTTAGTGAATTACTCTAATACATTTCCAACTGATGAGCTGTTCTTGCATTCCTGGTTATTATGTCTTATTCTTTTAATATGTTTCTGGAATCGATTTTCTAAACTTTTATTTGGGATTTTTGCATCTATGTTTGTAAGTAATATTAATTTGTTTTCTTATTTTTTGGTTGCTTTTTTAATAGCAACCTATTGTAGTTGCTATATTATCTTAAAATTCTCTGAAGGCATCAGTTGAAATTTTTTAAAAATTTCTCTTCCATTTCTCTAATGAGCTCTGTCTCCTCAGGGGTCAGTGTTCTGGTTTTTAGTCTTGAGGCTCCCATGCTCTTGCTTTTCCTCAAATATTTCATGACCCTTGGTTGTTGATTCATAATTTTAATGAAAGGACTAGAATAATATAGGAAAATGGTATGGATTTACTTGGCAGCTGTTACAGCCCTGTTTTTTTGGCTAGAAAGCTGACTGTAGGGTTTTTTCTATAAATGAATGTGGGGATTAATAGGCAGCTTTTCCCTTTTGTTTGGATAACAGTGAGACATAAGTTCCAGCCCTCCTTGAATGCTGTTTACTGAGGCCAGCAAATCTTTGTGCTGGAGGTGGAGCACATGAGAGTTCTTAGTGCATTTCATTGAAAGTGAACATTTCTCTTCCCACTCCCTTCTGATTGATTGGTTGATTGATTGAATTGTCAGCTGGTTGGATTGGAATCTGCCTGTGTGTCATGCAACTCCCAATTTTCAAGGCACTGCTCTACTTGTCTTGGGTAGCTTAATACTCAGGTTAGGAACCAATGAGACACTTTTCCCATGTTATTTAAGGCAGAGATTCTTGCTGATTTTAGACTGGGGCAATTGTGACAGTTCATATTTCCAACTGTGACACAGAAATTAAATGGCCCATAGCACTCAGTCCTTTAAATAATTACCCTTCCAGTTGTGGGGGGGTGCCTCTGGATTCCCTCCTTGCTGACCCTAAGCTTGGGTGTTTTCCTTGGCTCTATCTTAAGCAGCCCTCCTCTAGACTCATATTGAACTGCTGTTTCCTTAGCTCTCATTGTTCAGTCTATATAGTCCCTTCTTCTTAACATCTTCCAGAAATTCCTCAAAATTTTTAGTATGGTGGTGCCATTCTGACTTGCTTTTCAGACTGTTACATAGTCATTGCCTTAGAATTTTAGTAGAAAGTGTATATTCACTGCCCACTATTTGGAACCAGAAGTTGTCATTTTATTTTATTTTATCATAAACCTGAGCTTAAAGGATGGATAGGATAACTATATTTATCCCTTGTGCCTCTTTGCACTTGAACCCTTCCCTTCAACTCCTAGCCACAACAACCTGCTTTCAGTCACTATAGCTATTTCTTTTCTAGAGTTTCATATAAATGGAATTATACAGTATGCACTATTTATGTTTGGCTTTTCTCATTTAGCCTAATATTTTTGAGATTCATCCATGTTGTTCTGTATATTACTATTTTTCCTTTTTTTATTGATAGTAGGATTCTGTGACATGAAATTACTGCAATTTGTTTATTCACTCACCAGTTTTTGGTTTTATGAATAATGCTGTTATGAACATTTAAACACATTTCTGAGTGAGCATGTATTTTCACTTTGCTTGGGTAAATACCTTAAAGTGGAATTGCTAAGCTGAGTGGTGAATGTATGTTTAATTTTATATGGTACTGTATGATACTGCCATATTGTTTTTCAAAGCGGCTATACCATTTTGCATTTCTGCTAGCAAGATATGAGATTTCCAGTTGCTCTACAACCTCATCAACACTTGGCATTGCTGGTCTTTTTTTTGAGCTATAACTGACATATAGTTTTATATTTTTATATTAGTTTCAGGTATACAATACAACATAATGATTCCATATTTAGTTTTATATTAGTTTTATATTAGTTTAATAGTTTTATATTAGTTTCAGGTATACAATACAACATAATGATTCCATATTTGTTTATATTGTGACATGATCACCATAGTTCTAGTTAACATCTGTTATCGTGCATAGTTATAAAATTTTTTCTTGTGATGAGAACTTTTAAGATCTACTCTCTTAGTAACTTTCAAATATAGAATACAGTATTATTAACTATAGTTACCATGCTGGACATTACACACCCGTGACTTATTTTTAACTAGATTTCTACCTTTTGACCCCTTCACCCACTTTGCCCACCCCCCCACCCCTGTCTCTGGCAACCACCAATCTGTTCTCTATATCTATAAGCATGGGTTTTTGTGTTATTTTTTTTTTAATTCTACATATAAGTGAGATCATTCTGTATTTGTCTTTCTCTGTCTGTGCATTTTAAATTTATCTACCTACATACAAGCACCACTGTGTGCCAGTTACTGTGCTGGGGCCTGACTATGCTAATTTAACTCTCAAAGCAATTTGATGAATTAGGTTTTCTAACTCCCATTTTACAGATGAAAAATCTGGAGTTCAACAGGTTAAGTTGCTCAAAGTCATGCAGTAGTTAGGACTGAATTCAGATTTGACTCATCCAGTAACATATTCACACCTAATAAATTTTCTGATGATAGAACAGGGCCCCAATATATACCATTTGAATGATGATCAAGGATAATTCCAAGTTCCATATTCACTGTTTTTATTTTCTTGATACATGAATTAAATAGAGAACTGGCTTAGTGGTCTAACCAAAACTGACAGAGAACTCTGGAGCATTCTGTGTTTTCATGTACATTATTTTCATTCTTTATTTGTGCTTTCTCACAACTGTAAGAGAAAATTTTAAAATCCTGTAGCTATAGGCTGGGTGTGATCCCATGTAGACTGTGGAGAAAAATATAATTAAATTAAAAGGTTCTCATTTGCCATATATAAAAATAGTACCCATAGGAAATTGTGTGTAAATAGCCTTCACAAAGAAATTGAAGAAACGCTCATAGAGCCATTAAATATTTTCATATATCCACAGAACTGATAGGTGTCCTGCTTCGTTTCATAAATCTGCTCAGATCTTAACTAGTTTGCTGTTTGTGATGCTCTGTAGTTAGGTTAATTCTATCTAGTTGGCTTATTCAAGAACACAAATTCCTGTATTTTTCATGACAAACATCTTATAATTATGGCAAAATAAATCAAATTATTAATGCTGACATTGTTATGGATTGTATATTGTAATTATATAATCATTAATTGTAATTAATAATAAGTTGATGATCTTCGTACCTCCTGATGAGTAGGTATGATTAAATTCTCCATAGAAAAAGCATTAACTTTAAAAAAAAATTTTTAATGGCATAATTGTATCATTGTCAATATTTAATTTGCCATTTCCTAGTTACCATCTTTGGGTGGGTGCAGACTAACATTTTGGCATTTCTATGCATTGAATTTTGTCAGAAACTAGTCATTTGCCACATGTGTGCCCCTGTATGATACCTGTCTTTTCAGAGCTTCCATTCCTTCACATGCAAGTAAGGATAACATATTTTGCAGAGAAAAAAAAAAAAAATATATATATATATATACACATATAGAACAGTAGAAAGGATAAGAGGTGTAGCATATAAAACATAGTATGGGGCACCTAGGTGATGCAGTCCATTAAGCGTCAGACTCTTGGTTTCAGCTCAGGTTGGGATCTCAAGGTCATGATCTCAGGGTCATGAGATCGAGCCCTGCGTTGGATTCTGCCCTCAGCGCGGAGTCTGCCTGAGATTCTCTGTCCCTCTTCCTCTGCCCCTCCCCACTGCGTGCACGCTCTCTCTCTCTTTCTCTCTAAAATAAATACATAAATCTTGAAGAAAAAAAAACGTAGTATAGTGCTTGACACATGGAAGGTGCTCTGAAATCCTGCGCATTATGATTACTTGTCGTACTTATGTACTGTTGCATAATTCAGACAGGTCACAGCAGGGCTAGCTTGTCTCAGCTCCATGAGGTCTATGACCTCAACTGGGAAGACTTGAACATCTGGGGGTGGCCCAAACAGCTGAACACTGGGGTCCCCTGGAAGGTTTGTCACTCACCTGCCTGGCCTGGGATTGGTGATGAGAGTCCTCCTGTGGCCCCTCCAGGTGGCTCAAGCTTCTCACAGGGTGGCAGCTGGGCTCCTAGATGGAATGTCTAGAGGGAGTTCTGAGACGCCCAGGGGGATGGCTTTTAATGGCCTACCCTCCAAAAACACGAAGTGTCACTTACGCTGCATTTATCCCCCAAAGCGATTATGAGCCTGCTCAAATTCAGGGGAAGGAGACATAGATTCCACATCTCAATGGAAGAAGCCTCAAAGAACTGGAAGCATGTTTAAAACAACCATCATCATCATTATCATCATTATACTGTGAATATGCCTCTCGTATATGAGTAAAGAAAGGAAGTGCTTCACAATCTATAGGAATTGAGTGACTATTTGCTTCAAGAGCTTATCCAGATACCCAAGACAGGAACATTCACTGACCTTGATTCCCCAATACCTAACATTAAACACTAGATTCTTTTTCATTTTGTACCTTCAAACAATAAAAAGATGTGATAATTTCTAATGCATTTTTTACACTGAGATGATGCATACAGCGTATGCAAAATGCCTTCTTTCCTTGTGTTTGGTGTGAAACACAAGCCATTTGTGTCTTGGCTAAAAGTTTTGCTTCTCATAATCTCTTTACATTATTTGCTTATGGAGTTTGCCATCTACTTATGGAGCAGTGGCTCTCAAACTTTAGTGTACAATGAAATCACAAGGACAGCTTGTTAAAAAGATTATTTGCCCCCACCCCCGGAGTTACTGATTCAGTAATTTTGGAGTGGGGCCCAAGAATTCGCAGTTCTTAGTGTCTGGGTGTGCAGCTGCTGCTGGTCTGAGGACCCACACTTTGAGAACCACTGTTGAGGAGGAAATGCTGAACCAAATCCACAGATCAGCTTTCGCCTCACTAGATTATTCAAATCTATCAACCTGCCGTGTGCTTTCAAGCGTCTGGTAATGTTCTTAATAAGATATATGTACTATCTAAATGATGACAATAGGACATTTAACATGTATCAGGCATTTGGTAAGCCCTTTGCACACATTAATCCTCATAAAACCCAGTGAAATATTCCCATATTATAGGTTTAGACACTGTAGGTATTTAAGGTGTCCCAACATCACACCACAGTAAGTGCAGAGCAGAACACAAGTCTTTGAGAATCCGACGTGTGTGCTCATGCTCTTAGCTGCTACATGTCCTTCCCTCTCACTGTCAAGAACAACTCACCCCAAAAGAACTAATGTTCTCTCCTCTCTGACCCTGTATTATTCTATCCATGTCTTTTTATATTATTGTTACGTGCTGTTAAATTATTTGCATGTCTGTCATCCTGTTTAGATTGTGAACTTCATTCATTGGACATATATTCAGGGTATGGATCCTAGCACTTACCATGGGGTCTGACAGAGTTTGCATTCCATAAATGCTTCTTGAGCTAATGAATGAATTCATAAGTGAGAAATCCTGGTATAAAACCGCTACCTATCATTGTGTAAGTAAGTGAGCTCATGTGAAAATAAACAATAGCTTTGCGAATATGTTTGTGTGTCCTCGGTTTCTCTAGGGCATACTAACCTAAGGGAACAATTGGGAAATGGTGGTTATTACAGTAACTGAGGAATAGCCCCTGCTCCAGCCACCCTAGATGGTGTCTCTGTACCCCCACCTCGTAAAGCTTTTCCAGGCTCATTCCTGGAGTCCTCAGCAGGGCTCATGGGAGCCCTTGGACGTGGCTGTACTGAGACAGGGAATGTAATCATTCCTGCTGCACCATCTATGATGCTGTCTTTGCAGGCTACGTGTTCTTCCTGGGGCCGCTTTGCTTTCCCCCTTCCTGAAGCAGCAGGACTGCCTTCCACTTTCGACCTCTGTGCAGTTGGGGTGGCCTCAGCTGTTACTCTGGGCAGTTCCAGCGTACTCCACAAAACAGAGACCTGTGTTCTCGGTTTCCGTTAAGGTCTCAAAAGATGCAGTCCTTTTGTTTTTTCAACTCTCTCCCTTTTTCAACTCCCGACCTCCCCGCCCCTGCCGGTTGCAACCAAGACCATCCAAGGCCATGTGTGGTTTCTCTGGTGGGAAGGGATGGGGCAAGAGTGAGGACCCTGGTCCAGAGACAGTTGACTTAACAATACTCTGTGCTGTCATCACCATCCTCCTCTCCAGAGCCACGATCAGAGTGTCTGACCTCAGCCTGTGTCCTCGCACATCGAGCTTCCAGGCTTACGGGAGGCTGAAAGATGGCTGTGCTTCCGACTGCTTAATAGTATGAGGACCTCCACTTCCTGAGCACTTCCATCCAAGCCAGGCCTATTCTATGCGTTTTACATGCATTAGTTTATAGAATTCTCACTTTGACCCCCCGAGGTAGCTTTTTTCACGCCTTTTTTCACAGATAAGAAAACTAACACACTGAAATTATAATGTAACTTGGCCAAGGTTACACAGCAGTAAGTGCTGAGTCTTGAACCCGGGCATCCTGGTTCTAGACTCCAGTCTTGTTCCTGGGGGAGGGTCTTGTCTGCCCACTGCAGTTCAGTGGTTCCCCAGCCTGAGGCCTGGCTAGATGGGCTCACTTATTATGGAGGGGGGATAAATGCACCCAAAACAGAAGCCCCCACACACCGCACCCTAGCTACCTATGGAAGGTCGTTTAGGACAAAAATACTGGATGATTTTTGTTTTATTTAACAAATAAATTTGTTGAATCATCTCAAATGTGGGGGAGTAAAGATTCAGTTCCTTTCTTTAAAATAGAGTGAAAAGTATTGTCAGTAGCATCTTTGAAGAAGAAGAGAGAAATTTTACTAAGAGACTCAGGAAAAGAATTAAAACTGGGTTGTCACTGAAAAAAATCTCAAATGTACCTTAGATTTTTCCGATGTAGGTTTTTTCCATGGCATGTTTCACCCTAATAGGTTTTGCACACACCAGCAGAGATGGCTGCAAATAGTTCCAAACAGAGAGAAATAAACAGCACAGTGGGACACATACTGTTTGAGCTCATTAATGCAGAGTTTACCACACTTGACCCTTATTGTTACCAAGAGCCCCAATCTTTGGGGGTTGCTAGTGACAGGTGCAGAATATTGACCACGATGCAGCAACAGAAAATTGCTCACCCCACAGAAAGTCAAGAATTGGTTGATATTTCCAGTGTTATCCTTAAGCCGTGCTGCATATAATTTTTCTGCAAATGCAAACATCTGGCTCCTAGCATCATATCTTGAAAAGAAGAGCAAACCATAAACTTCCAACAATAGAGACTTGATTAGATGATGGTGCAGCACATCCATGTGAAAGATGCTCAGAGCCACGAAAGTGACTTTGGAAGAATTCTAAACGACAGAGAAGAAAGCATGTATAATTGCTGTGGCCCCAGAAAAGTTGTCTGTGTTGTTATCTCAGTTTCCCACTCATTTCTGAAAGCCCTCTATTGGCTCCCACCCTCAGCGCTCCCAAGATAACCAGGGACTTTCATGCATTTAAGCCAAAGGTCATTTTCCATTTCTCATCTTGAGAACATTCAACGTGACTGCCATATTTCATTGATTAATTCATTAATACTTTCTTTTTTGGAGGTGGGAGGATGCTGCATTAAATGTTTAGAAAGATTTTAAGATCTAAGAGCACAAAGTGAATCATAGAATTACATAATATTTCTTGTTAGTATTACAAATAAAATGGAGTCTTCACTTCACAAATTGAGAATCTAAAGATATTAAGATGTGCAAAGCATGTCAGGACACCCAGGCGTTCACTACCCAAGCCCATACACTCTTGTTCCTTAAAACCATTAGAGTTCACAGTATAATTTTTAGGCTTATCAAAGAAAGTTGTGAATTTTTCTATATTTCTTACTTGGCTAAATACAATGATTTATTTTTCTTTATTATCTTAAGCACTATTGGAAGTTAAATAACTTCTCTTGAATTCTAATAGAAGCTTTTGATAGGTAGGCATTTGGTACCTAAAGGGCAGTCCTTGGCGATGCATAACCTGCCATTTCAATCTCTTTTCACTTTGAAAATTACAACCTGAAAGCTTTGGCAATGAATCGTATAAACAGCTCATCCCGATAATAAGATGAAAATATCTAGAACTTTTTATTTATAAGTGAAAAAGAGGTAAAAAAAAAAAAAGTGGGTGATTGGTATACATTCTTCGGATATAAGGATATAAACCTTTAACAGACACTACATAACCTAGTAAGTATTACATTTAAGATTTAAGGTAACTTCATCATGATGTAATCCACACTACAGAGTTCTACTTCTCTGTGTGTGTTTGAATGTGTGTCATCTCTAGGCAGATGCGTTGTGTGAGTCCGAGTGTATTTTCTACCTATGTTTCTGTGTCATCTTGGGCCCATCACTCAGATTCCTGAGCACAGGCTCCTCATCTGTGAAAATGGGAGAAATATGGATCCCCACATGGTTTTTGTGGGAATTAGATGATCAACATACAGCAGTTCACAAGATAGATTCTTTACTTTTACATTGTCTTTGCCAGTCTCTACATTTTATTATCCACTCTTCTTTCTTGTTTTGTTTTGTTTTGTTTTGTTTTGCCTTGCTTTTTTAAACTCAGGTCTGTCTGACTTTAAAGCTTGGTTCTTTTTCTCTCCAGCTTTTCATTTCGAAAAACTTCAAAACTTCAACGACAGCAAAAAAAAAAACAAAAAAAAAAAAGCAAGAATAGCGTAACGGACATCCATATTCCGTTTACTCATATTCACTAATTATTTACATTTTACTGTATTTCTTCTCTTTATTTTTTTCACTGTTTATCTCTTAAGAACAAAGAGCTCTTATGCAGTCACTTTACAATTATCACATTCAGGAAATTTAATGGACTTAATGCATTTTCTTTTTTTTTTTAATATTTTATTTATTTATTTGACATAGAGAGACAGAGTGAGCACAAGCAGGGGGAGTGGCAGGCAGAGGCAGAGGGAGAAGCAGGCTCCCCACAGAGAAGGGGGAGTCCGATGCGGGACTCGATCCCGGGACTCCGGGATCATGACCTGAGCCGAAGGCAGTGGCTTAACCAACTGAGCCACCCAGGCGCCCATGCATTTTCTGATGTATAGTCCATATTCAAATTTTCCAAATTATTCCTATATCTTCTTTTATTTAAAGAATCCAAAACAGTCACTTTGTTGTTTTGCAGAATGTCCCTGAATTTGGATTTGTCTGATTGATTCCTCTTGACTAGACTCAGGCTAAACATTCTGGCAGCAGCATTATGGTGATGCCATGTCCTCAGTGCATCACATCAGGGACAGTGGTCTCTGGTTGTCTCATCAATGATGATCCTAAGTTTGATCATTTGGTTAAAGTTGGGTCCACCAGATTTCTACATTTAAAGGTGTAGCCTTTGAAAGAGCTAAGTAACATTTATGTTACTTACTGTCCTGCTTCTAAGTTAAGTATTTTGGGATCTTACTCAGCCATCTCACCTACCCTGGAGCTTGACTTAGCAGAGTAGGGAGTTACTCTGAGTCAATATCATTCCCTACCCATCTTTCATCCATCCATGTCAACATCCACCATTTATTCTTGCCATCCACTAAGGTGGTTGTAGAATCATTCTCCTTTTTTAATCTGTCTTTCCCTAGCTTCATTTCTTCTCTACTGCTGTCCCTTAAAACATTCATTTATTCAGCAGATACTACTGAAGGTCTTCCATGACCAAAGCAGGCACTAGAAATATAAAGGTGAACCATGCCCTCATGAAGCCTAAAGGAATATATTACATTTTAATCTTTCAAAACTTTTTATTCATCCACTCACTGAACAGATACTCACTATCATGTATCTACATTGCCCTGCTTGCTAGAATCTAGTAGTAAGCAAAAACAATCAAATCCCTGACCTCATGTAGCTTACATTCTAGTTGGTAAGTGCAAAGAGAATATAAGCAGGGAAAATGGGAGTTGTAGGAGAGAGTTGATTTTGAAATAGGGAAGGCCTCAGTAATGAGGGAACATGCAAGCAAAGACCTAACGGCAGTGAAGAGCAAGCCACTCAAGTAAGCGGGGAACAGGTCTTCCAGACAGAGAAAAGCATGTGCAAATGCATGCTTACAGTGTTCAAGGAACAGCTGTAGGCTGGTGTGAGCAGAGTTAAAGGAGATAAAATCAGAGAGACGGGGCGGGGCAGTGCTAAGTACTAGTTGAATGTGTGAAGTAAGAGAGAAGTTTGGGTTGGAGATACACTTTGGAATGGGCAGCATGTATATGGTATTTAAAGCCTAAGGCAGCATGATGTCTCCTAGGGAGTGGATGTACATAGAGGCCAGGAGAAAAACTACATCAGGGAGAAGAGCAGAATCAATGGAGGAAGCTCAAATGAGAGGCCAGCGAGGTAGGCAGGGACAGTTCCAGGATCTCTGGGGCCTAAATATACAGCTGGAGGGAGACTCTCTTTAAAACAATAGAATACAAAATTATGAATAAAAAGTTAAGAACTGAAGAAAATATTTATTTAGAGAAAGGAAATCTCAACAAATTACCAGTTTTTTAAAAGCCCATGCCACAAACATCACAAAATACAAAAAGTAACACTTACTTTTTTTATTTCTAATTACTTGCCTGATGCAATTTTTTCCTACAGTTTGGCTGCATATTCTTCGATCACCTCTCTCTATGAGGATGAATTTGAAACACAATATTCTATAGAGGTAACAGATAATTTAGTCTTTCCTCCAGCATGGTTGCTCAAAATTAATTTTATTATTGATAGTTTAGAAAAAGTTTATTTCAGTCTCACCGCTCTCTGTGGTAAGGCCTCATCTGTAACTTCCTCTGTGGTTTCTTCCTCTGGCAGTGTGTCTTGCCCAGGAGAAAGACCTCAGAGAACTGAGGTATTTTCTCTCACTAGTTGTGGCATGGCATCCCATGGCTCCCAATGGCCCAGGAAGCAGCTATTCCTGCTCAGCCAGGACCATATAGCCATCAGTTCTTGCTACCTCCCAACTGCTCGGCTGGTCCTGGGGACGATGTAGGGTGGCCATGAAGCCTAGGTTGAGGTGACCTCATGCAAGGAGCAGAGCAGAACAGTGTCTCCTTCAGATCTTCTTCTTGGAATAGAAGGTAGATTCCACAGTCCATGAGATCTACTATGGATCCAACTCTTGCTAGAGTCCAGGTGGAGTAGAGGTAGTGCTGGAAGCCCACTGGCCCCATCTAAGCCCTGGAACTACCAGGATCATCTCTCAGCATGAGAACAATGTTCAACACTGCTGCTGGAGTGCTAGAAGAGAAATGCGGTCTTAGAAAGGACTTACAAAGGAGGAGCCCTGAAGCGTAGGCTTTATTATCTTCAAATCAATTGGCCTCTACTAGGAGGCAAAGCAGGAAGGAGAGCTTTTATGGAAGCCAAGTGAATAAAGTATTTCTGAGAGAGTGATCAATGAATGGTGATAAATGTTGTTTAAGATGCTAAGAATCCATCACTGGATTTGGCAACATGAAAGTCATTGAATGTTGACACACAGTTGGGTTACATGGGGGAACTAAAGTCCAACTGGGGTATGTCTTGGTCAAGGTTGGGCTGCTATAACAAAAATATCAACTGGGTGGCTCACACAACAAACATTTTTTTCCTCACAGTTCCGAAAACTGGAAGGTCCAAGATAAAGGCACCAGCAGATCTGGTGTCTGGGGAGAGCCCTCTTGCTTTTTTGCACATGGCCATCTTCTTGTATCTTCACATGGCAGAGGGCAGAGAGAGGGAACAATCTCTCTTGTATCTTTTCTTGTAAGGGCACTGATCTCAACATGAAGGCTCCACCGTCATGACCTCATGACCTCCCAAAATCTCCACCTCCAAATACCATCACCTTGGGGATTAGATTTTAACATATAAATTTGGGGGACACACAAACATTCAGCCATGGCAAGATAGATTGAGGAGAAAATAGAGATGAGTAGAAGATGGTGAATACAGATAAATATTCACAGGAGTTTTCTGTATGAAAATTAATGTCCATAGTTTTAACTTATAAGTGAGTGAACAATATATTTTCTATTTTCGTCTCTTAAAAGAAAACCCTAAATTACGTTGTCATTTAGTTCGATGTCACAGTGGATCCCAAATACAAACGCAGCTCCCCATTCCTGATATGGATGCTCAAAATAGAATTAAAAGGCAATTTGAGAAAATCTCGAGATTTTAAAATTCACGTTTCAGCTGATGTATATCCAAGTGAAAATAGTCTACAACCTGTCTCCCCAAGATACAGAAAAGCCATCTGGACAGATGGAAGTGAGAATATTGAGTTCATAGGAGTTTTATTTCCCTGCGTTACATGCTGTTTACTTCTTGGTCCTGTTGAACATTTTTGGGTCTCTCAGCCATCTCACTTTTCACCTACTCCAGGACTTGACCTAGCATAATGCTGCACTCTGCCCTACTCCACCCTGCATTCACTCAAAAGCAAAGCAGTTTGGAAGTACATACATTTAAAAATCATACCTTAAAAAAAATATGGTAGCCCACCTCATCTTCTGTGTATGTGTCTGACTCTACACTGTGACAAATTCTAAGGCTTTTGAAAGCACATCCATAGTGGTTTTTATTTTTTATTTATTTTTTTTTTTAAAGATTTTATTTATTTGACAGAGAGATAGCGAGAGCAGGAGCACAAGCAGGGGGAGTGGGAGAGGGAGAAGCAGGCTTCCCGCCAAGCAGGGAGCCCGATGTGGGACTCGATCCCAGGACCCTGGGATCATGACCTGAGCTGAAGGCAGATGCTTAATGACTGAGCCCCCCAGCCGCCCCTCCATAGTGGTTTTTAAATTACTGAAATAAACCATGTCATTTCATGACCCCTTTTTCAGATACAGATGTGTTTTTTTCCTTCTAACTCTTGCCGTCACAATATTGCTTACCAAAGAACCCTATTGTCTTGACTGTTGCTTTTGCGTGACCATACATATGCATATCCCTAACGTTCTTTGTGAGTGATTGTTCTGTTTGGTCTGTATTGTTCATGTGATCATAGTGATTATCCTACTAACTTAATAACTGTTAGCTTATTTCTTAAAATTTTCACTTATCTCAGGTGTACTAAAAGGCCTGTTAAGTTGGCCCAAGAGATTTCTTCATCTTAGTTCTTTGTTGAGTATTATTTGATTTATGTGTAAGTTTAGAGATGCTTCTGTTTCCTGTTTTATGTTACACAGAAGCTTTAGCTACTCCCTACCCCCAAACATTGCAAGAACCTTTAACCACGTGCTGTGTTGTTCTGTGAGCCACTTCCTCTTGATAAGTGCTTTCATTGCATTTTGCAAAAAAAAAAAAAAAAAAAAAAAAAACCTACAGTGAAGGAATCAGGTAGAATTCAATATTGTGAGTTATTTTCCAATCATACTGTCCTAGTTCCCACCAGCATTTGTGATCTTCTGGATTCTACACTCCATATCCCGTGCTAAGTGTGATCCCCATAATGAACAGATTTTTTTTTTTTTTAATTTTCACTTCTTTGGTTTCTGTAGTTGTAATGCGTGGGCTGATTTTTTTTTTACTTGAAAAAAATGAACATTGCCAGCTATTTTTTTAATTTAAAAATAATGAAAATGCCAAAGCAAATTCAGATTGACAGAGCCTCAAATTTTTCAGTCTTTTTTCTTATGAATTCTCCTTATACTTAGGCTCTGGCAATCTAGCTATAGACTCAAAACATTGCTTACCTGCCCTGAGAAATACAGATAGAATAAAGTTAAAAAGTTACAGTCTCAATGCAAAGATCCAAACTTTTTTTTAAATGTCTTCAAAATAAAAAGACATACAGTATGTAGATAAAGTCTAGGTATTTAATCCTTGACACACTGATGAAGAGAAATACAGTTGTGGTAACCTTTTCCAGAGGTTTGTTAACAGTGTCTGAGATCAATAAATATTTGTTGACTGACTCAAATTGTGTGGCCTTGGGCAAGTTACTTAAACTCTAGGTGTCTTAGTTTCCTCATCTGTGAAATGGGGAAAATAAAAATGTCCATCAAGGGTGGTTGTGAATGGAATATTATGCAGCCATCAAAAAGAATGAAATCTTGCCATTTGCAATGACATGGATGGAACTGGAGGGTATTATGCTGAGCGAAATAAGTCAGTCAGAGAAAGACATGTATCATATGACCTCACTTATATGAGAAATTCTTAATCTCAGGAAACAATTGGAGGGTTGCTGGAGTGGTGGGGGGTGGGAGGGATGGGGTGACTGGGTAATAGACATTGGGAAGGGTATGTGCTATGGTGAGCACTGTGAAGTGTGCAAGACTGTTGAATCACAGATCTGTACCTCTGAAACAAATAATACATTATATGTTAAAAAAAAAAGAAGAAGAAGAAGAAGATAGCAGGAGGGGAAGAATGAAGGGGGGGAAATCAGAAGGGGAGACGAACCATGAGAGACTATGGACTCTGAAAAACAAACTGAGGGTTCTAGAGGGGAGGGGGAGGGGGGATGGGTTAGCCTGGTGATGGGTATTAAAGAGGGCACATTCTGCATGGAGCACGGGGTGTTATACGCAAACAATCAATCTGGAACACTACATCAAAAACTAATGATGTAATGTATGGGGATTAACATAATAAAAAAAAGGGTGGTTGTGAGGATGGATCTCATCAGTCAGGACACGAACAATGCATGGCACAGAGTGAGAACGCCTAACGGTGTGTTAATAGTTATTTTATTATTATCAGGCAGATGATGAAATGGGGAGATTCCCCTCTCTCTCTCAACCCACAGCCATGCACAGAACAGAGAGAGAGGTAGCATCTGTTCTGGTGGAATTTTGAAGACCAATTCTAACTTGTCTGAACTTAACTGACTGATTCATTTTAATGATGTCATTTTTTTATACACCCCTTGTTATTTTACTATTTTAATTTTACTAAGTGATATTCTTCATTCTGTTATTGGTACCAGTACCTCAATTCATGTAAAGATTATGCATAACTAAAAGCTGAAAAGATGAGCCTTGCAGAACATTCAAATTAGACCATCCACAAATTTATACCTTAATCTGGTGCTACAAGAAAGCAGGCATTTGACAAAAGCTCCTTATAAAAATGTTTATAACACAAGGTTCTTCATTGTATTGATGTTGACTGCCACGTCTAGGCCATAGGAGGTGGATTAATAGAGAGTTTCTATGTGGCCTGAGCCTGCACTTTACCTCACTTCTTTCCATTAAGCTGGGACGTTATTTAGTCTCTCTGGACTTCCAACAAAGCATTTTTAAACACAAAGATGAACGAGATCTGATCCTTACTTAATAACAGCTCCCAGTCTGGAAAGAGGTTTAAACACGGTAACAAAAAAGAGCATGATTCACTACGGTAAATGCTATTACTAGTGCTTATGCCAAGGACCATATGCTATTTGTTTCAATGTCACAACAATCCTGTGAATTATATATTATTCCTCTCATTTTACAGACAAGGAAACAAACCTAAGGAGGTGAAATACCTTCTCAAGTTTGTTATTGGGACCAGGATTTACTGATATGGCTACCAAGAGCAATGGACAGTAAATCTCTCTACAAGCTATGAAGATACCATTGAAGTGTTGACATCAGAGCTGGATTTTGAATAATAAATAGGATTTTATGAAGGATAGGTGGATAGGGAAGCATATTACAAAGACATAGAGAATTTTTTAAAGCCTCTTCAGACAATGTCAAGGGCTATTATCAAGGACTTTGAAAGACAGGCTGAGACCTGAACTCTTTCCACTTCATCATGATCACCACAGCATGTTTTTAAGCAAGAGAGTGACACATTCAAATTTGTATTTCAAATTCACTGTGATGGTGGTGAGGCTTGAGGGGGGATCCAGGAAGCTGCGTGTTGGCTGAGCTGATGAGGGGCAGAACCATGGCTTAACAGTGAGGATGAAAGAAGGGAGAGTTGCTCCACTGGAAAAACCAACAGGATTTTTTTGACTGTTAGATGGAAGAATGGGTGGAATCAGGGACTAGGCCAAGGTTTCTAAATCAGACTAATAAGTGAATGAATAATGACCATTAGCCAAGTTAGGGCATGTGGGAGGAGAACACACCAGAGTGGCAATAATGATAGACGTGCTCATAGTAGGCTGTTTTTAGACAAGCTACTCTGACAGATAAAATAAGGTCCTGATCTAGGTCCAAAATTATGGCTGGAATTGCTAATCCATTGTGTGGATAGATTTTTTTAAATATGTACATTTGAATTTTATCTGACATTTATATACATGGAGAAAAGAAATTACTTAAGGATAAAAACTGAGGCTTAGAAATTTGAGCCTTAAGGAAATACTGAGCATTATGGCAAATTCCATTGCCATTCAGACAATCTTTCTAAGGCAGAATTTCAGTCTGGATATGCAGCCTCAATCACCTACCCCTCTCCTAGCCACTCCCTCCCCTCCAGACCAAAAAAAAAAAAAAAAATCTTTCTGATAAAGTATTTTTCCAGTTTTTCCTAATCAACAGTTTGTTGTTCTTCCCAAGACCCAAAAGGAACTCAGAAATTACGTACACATAAAAAGATGTTAATTCCACCCAATCATGATGTGCACATTGCTTGTTTTGCAATCCATTGCTCGACTAAGGCAGCTCCACCCTTGCTCTTTTGGACCAAATAACATCTTGAGCTCTCAGGGCTGGGTGTTCTCTTTCTCTCTTTGGCTCTCTCTTTTTAATCTTGATTTTGACCTTTGGAGGATACCACACATACAAATAGACACAACCCTATTTTTTCATGCTTGAGCATGTGTATATGGGTATTTGTACACACTATATATATATCCCTGTAACTCCTGTTCTGTCCATTCCAAAAATAAGGTTCTCTTGTAGGGAGGATGAATATGTAAGATGATTGAATTTACAGATTAATCTAAATTTATGTTAATAAAGGCCCTTAACTCAAATATCTTACTGTTTTCCTCAAGGTTACAATTCTTTTACACTATGATTCATTCAGTAGCAGATTTACTTATGCCTGTAGATTCACAGCACAATTTTGATGTTGACTCCTTTTAATAATTCAATACCAACAGACTCTAGGAAAAGGGAATGAAAGGGCAGGGGGCAAGGTCTTACCAGATGAACACAAGAAGAGTTTACCAGAGGTCGTGAGAATGCTGTTGGTTTTGAGTTATTTCCATCTTAGGTGTGTGATTCACTCTGGCATGTCCTTCGCCCGCTGTGTATCAGTGGTGTACAGGCTGAGAAACTAAGGTCTTCGAGCTCAACAGGTTTTTCTGACTCATCAGTGTCACATTTTTTTTCAAGACTTTATTCTTCATCATTTTAGTGTTTTTCCTAATTTAATGATTTAAGAGAAAATTTAATGGCAGGGTTCTTATTATTATTAACATCATCTTTGGTTTCTGTGAGTTTTTTGGAACACTGGTTAGCACTTTCGAGGTCAGCGAATAAATTCATTTTTTTCACTCTGAATGGATTACTTTTCTCCTATGAAATATTTAAAATGTGTTAACACTAACACTCTTTTTAAAATTGAAATGCAATTTACACATCATGTTGGTTTCAGGTGTACAAGGGTAGTGATTTGACAATTATATACTTTAGGAAATGTTCACCAGGATACACTTACTCTTAACTTTCCCTGTTAATAATAATTCATCTGAAGGATTTCTTTTTTTGTCACATTGTACTGCATAATATTCTAATGAAAATAAACTCACACAGGTATTTCTGGAATTTTATTGTTTATCCTGCTAGTTTCCTCTTATTAAAGTAATAAATGAATCATCCATGATGAGATTTTGACTACCAGATGACTTGTTTGAGGGGACAGCGTGTGAAACCATGAGTATTTTTTTTAATTTTTTTATTGTTATGTTAATTACCATATATTACATCATTAGTTTTTGGTGCAGTGTTCCATGATTCATTGTTTGTTCATAACACCCAGTGCTCCATGCAGAACGTGCCCTCCTCAATACCCATCACCAGGATAACCCATCCCCCTCCCCCCCTCCCCTCTAGAACCCTCAGTTTGTTTTTCAGAGTCCATCATCTCTCATGGTTCGTCTCCCCCTCTGACATACTCCCCTTTTCTTCCTCTCCTGTTATCTTCTTCTTTTTCTTTTTTCTTAAAATATGTTGCGTTATTTGTTTCAGAAGTACAGATCTGTGATTCAACAGTCTTGCACAATTCACAGCGCTCACCGTAGCACATACCCTCCCCAATGTCTATCACCCAGCCACCCCATCCCTCCCACCCCCAACCACTCCAGTAACACTCAGTTTGTTTCCTGAGATTAAGAATTCCTCATATCATTGAGGTCATGTGATACATGTCTTTCTCTGATTGACTTATTTCACTCAGCATAACACCCTCCAGTTCCATCCACGTCGTTGCAAATGGCAAGATCTCATTCCTTTTGATGGCTGCATAATATTCCATTGTGTATATATACCACATCTTCTTTATCCATTCATCTGTCGATGGACATCTTGGCTCTTTCCACAGTTTGGCTATTGTGGACATTGCTGCTATAAACATTGGGGTACACGTACCCCTTCGGGTCCCTACATTTGTATCTTTGGGGTAAATACCCAGTAGTGCAATTGCTGGATTGAACGGTAGCTCTAATTTCAACTGTTTGAGGAACCTCCATACTGTTTTCCAGAGGGGTTGCACCAGCCTGCGTTCCCACCAACAGTGTAGGAGGGTTCCCCTTTCTCCACATCCCCGCCAACATCTGTTGTTCCCTGACTTGTTAATTTTAGCCATTCTGACGGGTGTGAGGTGGTATCTCATTGAGGAAACCATGAGTATTTTGTTGACTTCAATACTTTTTCTCCATTTTGTAGGTTATTTAAAGAAGGGAGGGTATGACTCAGATGCTTTGTAAGCAACTGGGAGGGAATAAAACCACGTGTGAGTGGATTCCCTCCCCAACCAGAGGCCGGACCTATCTGCAGCAGTCTTTCCTTCTCTGACTCTAACAAACACTAAGCCGAACAACCTACACAAAATGGGATCTTCCTTCTTTGTTATTCCATCTTCGCTCACTGATGCTATGTTTGCATCCTCCCTGACTCAGACTTTCACACAGAGACACCTGCAGTGTCTGCCTTAACTTGTCATGGACCTGAGTGCTTACCTCCTTACCTCGCATGGTCTGACCCTGAGCATTCACTGAATGGCTTCCTTGGATTCAAATACATGCCTCCCTGCCCATGTGCATGTTTACCTGATTCTTTCAGATGTGTCTGCTTCTTAAGAATGTGCTTGTCCCCCATGGTCTCATAGTCCTCTCTTGTTTTAACTGAAGTCTCCCTGTCCTTTCAGGCCAACCCAGTTTTGTAGCTACTCATTTTGTCCACCTGGCCCCATAGAGACTAGTTTAGTCTGAGAAATAGAGAAAATAGAGACAGTTCCTATGGTTTGGTTCAGTCTTGGACCAAGCAAATTGGAAAGAAGGCAGGCATAGAATTTCAGGCTGAAATGAACCTTTCTCTCCATAGCCTTCTCTTTTCAACTTACTTGCCCATGGACAGGGCTCTTGGGGAAAATAGAGGTGGGACAATTTTCCAGGACCAGGCTTTTATTAGACTGTTTATATCTGTTTTTTTTTTTCCTTTTTCAGATGGGTGAGTCAAATGAAGACATAGACCAAATGTTCAGCAATTTGCTGGGCGAGATGGATCTTCTGACCCAGGTAAATACCCCTTCTTAACTTTCAAATTAGTAAAAGACGGGTTTACAGAATTTGACTTTAATATTATGAGAGAGCTCTCTTTAAAAAAACAATAACTGGAGATTGACAATACCCTATCTTCCTGTTGTAACTATAACAATGGTGGGGAATAAAACAAAGCTGTTTTCCTGATTGTACTGAGTTCAGTTAATTGAATGCATTGGTCACACATACATTCTATTATGGCAATTCCCGTGCTTATCATGTTCAAATATTTAGCCAATGAAGAAGTTTTCCCCAAGCAAACCCTCACAACCACCACTACTGAACAATTTGCCTTGCAGTTACTTTTATATAAAGACTAGCCAAGAAAATCACATGATCTTTAGTAAAGATTATTTACCAATCTTTGAGGAAATGCTACATTTTAAAGGATAAGTGGGAGTTATTGTGACTTCTGATTAGTCTGTAAGAACTTAGTCCTCTCAGGGTAGAATGAACACCACTCAGACAAGCTTCACATCTAGGAAAAAAGCCACTGACACCAGGACTAGATTAACTCAGATCATCCCATTGTCGGGCCGATTGGAGCCCAGGGGCTGCTGACCTGAGGACCACTGACCCAGGTTACAAAGTTAGGTGAGCTTTAGTGTGTCTTGTAGTGTTCTCATAAATGCTTCTTTGATTCAGAGCATAGTCAGCTCATAACTTTCTGCATAATATATTAAAATAAGAATAATCTGATATTCCTAAATAAGACAAGGATCTTAAAGTTTTCTATAAAATAATTGAAGAATACTCTGTGTTTTTAAAAAATATTTATTTCAGGAAAAATAAATCAATTTTAGTTAGCATCTGCTTTATAGTTCATGTAAAATTCAAGAAAGTTTAGACTGTGAAGGAAGAAACAAAATATAAGACCGTACGCTTAGATGAAAGGGATGCTGATTAACAGTGAGTGTAAGATGATCACCACATTCCTGCAGAGGAGGGTACTTCTTATGCCACCCATGAAAGGGAAGGGTTTGAGTGAATATCTGTGTTCTCCATCCATTCACTCACTTCTACTCCTGTTGGGAGAGTGACTGTTCTTTTTTTTTTTTTTTAAGATTTATTTATTTGAGAGAGAAAGAGAGAGTTGGGGGGGAGGGGCAGAGGGCGAGAGAGAGAAACCCAAGCCGACTCCATGCTGAGTGCAGAGCCCAACACGGGACTCCATCCCACAACCCTGAGATCAGACCTGAAACAAAACCAAGAGTTAGGCGTTTAACCCACTGAGCCACCCAGACGCCCCTTGTGACTGTTCTGATTGGTCACAGTTTGGGGTTTTCATAGTTCCACAACTGAGTGTTGTTACTCTAACTCAAGAGTAGGAAGGGGGCCCCTCATTGTGTCTTGGACCCCTGCCTGCCCTCAAGGCCCTAATGGTATTTGCTCTTTCTTTATTGTGCTCAAGTAGAGATAGTCACAGGGTTTCCTTGGCTAATGCACTTCTCCCAACAGGTAGGCCTCAAGATTTCATGGTAAAGAAAAGGCGCCACGTTGTCCTTGAGTTTAAAAGCTCAGCTTCAATTCAGCCATTATCAAGTGCCCTTTGAGATTATTGAGTATTTTCTGAGCCATTAGAAAAGCTGTATTTTGATCTTCACTTGTGAATTTGGGGCATATTCTATTCCCTGAAGCTGCAGTGTGGTTGAAATGGTTGGATTAACCAGAGGCTTCCTAATTTCCCAAAACAAGCAAAATTAAAAGAAACTAAAATGTAATATCAAGCTTAGAGAAAAGTTGAAAGAATAATACAATGAACTCCCATTTACTTTTCTCCCAGATTTCTCATTAATTGATGTATTGCTCCATTTGCATTATCATTCCCTACATCTGTCTCTGTCTCTGTCTCTCTCCATATATATATGTGTGTGTGTTATATGCATGTATGTGTATATGTGTGTGTACACATATATGTACATCATGCATATAGAAACTGTGTATGTGTATATGTATGTATATCTATGCATAGAGAGACATAAAGGCTAGAAACCAATACATATATTAACTGGATTTTTTTGTGTGGAAAGGGAACCAAGCCATTTCCACTATTTATATGAGAAAGATTTAAATACACAAATATCCATGAAAATATGAAAAAGAAGAGACAATGCTACATTTAGACAGATTCATGACACAGAATTAGATCCAAATATATACAAGAATTTAAAATACGATAAAAGTGGCATTTTAAATAAGTAGGAAAAAGAGAACTATGAAATAAATTGTGTTGGGAGAATATCTGGAAAATCAAAAGCTGAATTTCTACCTCATACCTTATACCAAAATGAGTTCTGTGAGTCAAAGATCTAAATATATGAAATATATATATATAGAAGAAAACATGAGAAAAATGTTTATCCAATGTTAAGATGTGGGTAGCTTTCTTAAGCAAGATAGGACACCCAAAAGCCATGAAAGAAAGAAGGAAATATTTAAATATAAAAATTTTAAATATCTAACATGGCAAAAAGACAAATAAACTGTGAGTTCATATTGATACCAAGAATAAACAAAAATAATAAAAACAAAACTACTTTATCTGTCGTCATTGGAAATTGACAGAGCATTAACTTATTACTCTGAAAATTGATAAAGAACCAAGCATTTATCTTAGTCTTTTTATGGTCCCAAACTATTTTTCAGACTAAACAAATAATTGATGAGAGAAAGTTCTCCTTTATCTTTTTTAAGGTTTTATTTTTAAATAATCTCCACATCCAACATGAGGCTCGAACTCACAACCCTGAGATCAAGAGTCACACACCCTACGGACCTAAGCCAGCCAGGGGCCTCAAGAAAGTTCTTCTTTATCATAGAATTCCAATTAAACATTGAAAAGTAGTGAAGAGTTAGAAAATCACCATTATCCAACATCTGATGAAATAAATTTTCAGAAGTTAGTGGGTACAGAGCAGTGTTCCCAATCTTTAGTCATTCACATTATCACCTTCATGATTTTTGCCCTGTTGCAACCCATCTGTCCTATTGTTTTTAATAATTTGTCTTTAATTGATTTTTAAAATTAAACTTTATCTCAAGTAAGTTAGATGTTTTAGCTTTTTTTTTTGAGAATTTTTTTTTTTTAAAGATTTCATTTATTTGACAGAGAGACACAGCAAGAGAGGGAACACAAGCAGGGGGAGTGGGAGAGGGAGAGGGAGAAGCAGGCTTCCCGCGGAGCAGGGAGCCCAAATCGGGGCTCGATGTTTTAGCTTAATTTTTTCACAAACATCCAAAGAGATACATTTTAATTGTTTGTGTGTCTGTGTATCACCTAAAATCACCAGACACGTGGAGAACGGGCTACATTCTTTACTTCACGTTGGGCTTTGAATGACCTTCCTATGATGAAGGGAGCTCCTTCTGGAAATCAGTCTCCCCTCTTTTTTCTCCCTCTCTACATTTTACTGGAAGCTTGTTTTATCACACATTTATGTATTAATATTTTGCTAGAGAATTACTTCTAATTTCTTTGAATACCATAATAAATTATATCCTGAGCAAAGATTAATTGTGCCCTATTTGTGATGTTAGACTTCTTAGTCACAGCAAACGAACTCATTAATGAATTTCTTTGTACTTTCTCTCACTAAATTTTTTTTCTGGTATTTGCCCCCTAGTTCATCTGTCAGCCTCCCCTCTTCGCCACAGTTTTGCTGATTCTGTTTTTCAGAATGAATTCTGGGACTGCAGTCACTTTTCCCTACCTTTTATGTTTGATTCTAATTTGCTTGGATTAATTGTTTTAACTTCTTGATTAGTGGTCTTTTTTTTGTTTCTACTTATAATTGAGGATATCCCATTACTTTATTCTCAAACATATAATGATTCTTTTCCTTCAGAAATTTAAGACATGAACAAGAATATTATTTACCAAATCAAGTTAGCATCAAAGGATGCACTCACTGTCATGAAAATGCTCATGTTTTAGAGTGGGAGAAATCACGTCTCAAACTATAGACATAAAAGCATTTTGAAAGTTTAGATTGTATATGTAAAATAGCCTTTAAATCATATAGGAAGTCACTTTTTCAATTAAAAAACATTATTTACACAATTAATAACTTACTCTGTCTTAATTTCTTTCTAACAAGTTTTATTAGATAAGAGTAACTGTGTAACATTTTACTAATGGCAGATTCATCCTGAAACAACTTTTATCTTCCAAGTGACTAGACATTCCTTTTCTTTGATGTCATCGCTAAAGTCCTTATAGAATTGCATACAGTGTATGTGTCACAAATCACCATTACAGGAGATTTTTTTCTGTTATTTATAAAAATGAACTATCTCATGCTCATCATTCTTCGTTGACCTGGTTTTATTTCAAGATGTACCTTCTAGAACAATTTTTTTTAAAGATTTTATTTATTTGACAGAGAGAGGGAACACAAGCAGGGGAGTGGGAGATGGAGAAGCAGGCTCTCCGCTGAGCAGGGAGCCCAATGCAGGGCTCAATCCCAGGACCCTGGGATCATGACCTGAGCCAAAGGCAGACACTTAACGACTGAGCCACCCAGGTGCCCCTTGTAGAACAAATTTTAAGTTGTAATTTTCTGCAGGGGAAAAAAAAATCACATAAAACATTTTCGTGTAAGAATACAGTTCTTAAAGAACATCTTCAGAAGGAAAATGTGTAAACAATAAATGATTTTTGACTTAATAATTAAAATACACTGCAAACATGTTCGTATGGTGAATAACTTTGGGGGCGGGGATCTATTTTCACAGAGTTTAGGAGTTGACACTCTTCCTCCTCCGGACCCCAAACCACCCAGAGCTGAATTTAACTACAGTGTGGGTTTTAAAGACTTAAATGGTAAGCATTACTTTTCTTAAGTAATTTGGGATGATAATGATGACTAAAATCTGTACAGAACTGATTTGAAAACAAAAATATAAGGAACCTGGACGTTTTAAAGTCCTGGATTTCAGACTGTGTTTTATGGTGTCTGGATTAAATTGGGGCCCAAGAAGGTATTTTTGCTTACAATGAGAGGGAATACTATATCTTGCATTTATGTGAAGTATCAAAACTATTTTTTTAAGTAAAGGGAGTTTCTCCTTATTACTAAACCCTAAGAGTAATAAGATACAGTAGTGTAAAAAACTGTTAATAAGGAAATATCCCTTCAAGAGTAATAATGAATTATCCATTTCAAAATGATTGATAATATATGAATGGATGCTTCAAAATATATTTTAATTGCTATATAATTAATATATAACATATTTGCTCTGACATTTTTTTATCCTCCCTGAGATGGTCACATTATTTTATTAACAAAAATCTCTCTTCTTATTTAGTGTGGAGACAATAGCCCATGTGCTATTCAAATTACAGTGAATCCTGAAGTAATTGCTTCCAAGTTAATGAGAATTCATTGCAACTCTTGAAAAAGATTTTCCAGAGACTGGCAGTACCCACCTAAAAAATGAAAAACAAAATATTAGAGAAGCCCAGTTACAGAAATCCAAAATTCCAAGTTTTATTTCTGTCACTCACTGGGTTTCTTTGCTTCTGTTATTTTCAATATTTTTTTTAATAAACCCTTAGGTGCCAGTGCCTGTATCTGGATAAATTATAATACATCTCTTCTGACTTCTTTTCCCACCTTCTTTTCTGTTTGCCATATAAATTTACTGTTCCTGTCAATCATTTCCGTCACGAATGATGGCAACACTCATGACATTTCAAAAAAGCAATACACTTTGGTAAAATGTATGAATTAATAAGTAACATATACTTGCACATATAAACAATGCAGATTTGCCTCATCACGCTCACAATGGCTGAGTTTTAAACAATTCAATTAAAATTAAGAATACTGCGATTATAGTCAACTCAGCTAATGCTTTCTAAGCACTCAGTACCTAGTATCCAAAAATTACTGAAAATGACAAACAAAGAAACCCAGCAATATATAAACATAGCAATGTTAAAGTACAGTAACAAAAAACTCATGTCCTTAAGGAGATAAGACGCATACCTGTGGCACGATTTGGGTCTAGGTCAAAACCATTAAAAAGTACTGATAGGTACTGAAAAATAAATGTGTTGGAAATTAGAAAAGAAATAAGTGTTTTATTGTCTTCACTTAAAACATTGCTAAAATGAGTTAAAAATACTTTGCTCAAAGTCATCAGAGAGTTAGTGACAGACTTCTCAACAGAATCCATGTCATTCTTATTCCCCAATTCCATATTGCTCAATTCTATATAGATATAGTTAGAATTATGATTTGCTTTGGAAGTTGTTAATATGAGAATTATTATGGGAACTTTGTCCCTAAAATTTTTATAAAGGATTAAAATCATTTGCTTATATGGCAACAGTCACCATATAATTGCTAGCATTAGGAAATTGTGAATGAGCTCCATTTGTTCTACATATATTTTCTCTGCAAAAATTTTAAGTTAATTTAATTTTATGAAGAAGTCATATGCAAGAATCGCTTAGAAGAAAATAAATCCTTTTTACTCAGATTGGAGATCCAGAACCTTAGTCCAGGTGCTATACACTAGAACTATTAGCATGAGTACAACAGGCTACCTGGTATTTATTACAATGATGTTTGGCAATAAATTCTTTCACAAAGCCTCATGCCTGTTGCTGAGTAGGCTGCATTTCCTCATTCCAGTTCATCCTGCACACAGCAGGTAAATTCTCTTCCTCACGGGTCACTTCCATCCAGTCCATCTTGTGTTCATTACCTTTGCTATCCAGTGAATGCCTGATCACAAGAGCACTCTGCTAACACCATTCACTTGACCCCACGACTCATAGGCCTCACCATAGGTCAGCTTTCAGGATCACACGTCCGATCCAATCACACATGGAAGAAATTCCAATGAGAACTGCCCTCCCTTACCCTCATTCTGAAAATCTATGTTTGCCCTTTTCCTAAAAGTTAACTCTCAGCTCACCATCTTCAAAGTCTTTACCACATAACCCCAGTTTTTAAAAAATTATTTTTTACTTCAACCTCCTTAGTGCTTTATTTCCTGCTGTTTAGCATTAATTGTTCTTTCTTTGAATCTGAGAGTTTCCGTAGTTGGATGGTATCCCTACAGAGGCTTTGTCTCTACCACAGGTCTTAAATCCTATTAAACCCCAGTTGGTTGAGACCTGCTTTCTTCCAAGTATATTTATCGGTGGTACTCTGTCTGTCTCCCTAAGGCCTGGGGAAAACTCCCCTTCAGTCTGTTTCTAACATCTCCCCTCCCCTACTTTTCTAAAACTCTCAGATCCTGCACCAGAATATATAAGAATTCCTACTTAGACAGCTAATCATGTGCTTGGATCTGACTTTATAGCTAATCTGTGAGGGTAGCAAACATATATTTCTCCTTTTATTTGGTGGGGGGGGTAGTGGGGGGAGGAATTCAGCTTTGCTGAGGTTTAATTGACAAATAAAATTTTAAGACATTTAAAGTGTACAATGTGATGACTTGATATATGTATCCCTGGTGAAAGGATTTCCTCCATTGAGTTAATTAACACATCCATCACCTCATCATATTTACCCTCTTTGATATTGTTGTTGAGAACATTTAAGTTCTACTCCCTCAGCAAATTTCACTTATACAATAGTGTTATCAACCATAGTCATCATGTTAGATACACTAGATCCTCAGACCTTATTCATCTTTACCACTGAAAGTTTACACCCTTTCGCCAACCTCTCCCTATTTCCCACACCCACCTCCCAGCCCCTGACAACCAGTACCCAAATATCACTCTTAAAAATGACCTTCTTTCAGTTTTTCCAGGCATAAATTGTTGTTTGATCATTAACATGATTTTCCCCCATCAGAGTCCTTAAATGCACTGGAAGACCAAGATTTAGATGCTCTCATGGCGGATCTGGTGGCAGATATAAGCGAGGCTGAGCAGAGAACAATTCAGGCACAGAAAGAGTCCTCTCAGAATCAGCATCATCCAGCATCCCTGGAGGTACCAGATTTCAGCGGGGCAGCAGCTCTTGGTTATGGAGCAAGTGTTGCTGCAGTTAGTGTTAGCCAATATGAGGATGACTTACCACCTCCACCAGCTGATCCCATGTTAGACGTTCCTCTGCCACCACCACCTCCTGAACCTCTCTCTCAGGTAAGAGTGTGGGGCAAAGATGGCAGGACTCTTGACCTCTGCCACCCATGGTCTTTGACTTTCTTCAAAATGACAGTTATATTCATAAGTATCTGGAGTTCTGAGATACTTAAAAAACAAGAGTACGGAGTACATTCATTGCAAAGCCAGAATCTTCCATAAAAAGACATATTGGTTTGACTAAAGAACATATTGGAGCCATATTCAGGAGTTAACATAGCTTGGCTAAAATTTATATTTGTATGCAATGTTCCCTGATAGTACTCAACCTTTTGGGGTAATGTTTTATTAACTTGGCATGAACTGTGGAACTGATATATACATGTCTGTGTCCCTGGTGCTAGCCCGGTACGTAAAGAATTGAAAGCTTTCCTTACATACTTCTGAGTTTAATTAAATGGAATTTTGTTGAATTTGGCAGCTCTGTTTGGTAGGGCAGAGATAGCTGTGAATCATGGTAGTGTTGTAGTTGGGTGGAGAAGTTGTCGTAGACCAGGCAGGTGATGATGAGTGCTCGGTAGTAATAAATTTCTGAACACTGGGAAGCCATACATCTGGGAAAATTCATATCATCATTATTTGGAACATTAACTTATAATAAAAGTAAAAAGAGCACTTTTAAGGATTTTTCTTATGGTAAGCCACTTGAAAAATATTTTAATGTAAGAACTCAGCTCTATTTCCTTCGGCTTCCACATTTGTTGTACTTTGTGATAATGATCGGTATTCATAAATATGACCCTAGTAACCCTGAAAGTTTCTACAGTGCCTTTTGAATGAACAAATATTAAATATATATCAAATAGTAAGTCGTACTCTATCATACTCATTGTTCTATTATGTATTTATTGTAGAAATATTATTTAAAAATTAGTGATCCGTGTCAAGCAGAGACTCTTTTATTCCCCAGCTTGATTTTATAATTGACATATAACATTATATAAGTTTAAGGCATATAATGTAATGATTTGATACATACGTACTGCAATATGATTACCATAACAAGGTTAGTCACATTACCTTTGTGTGCATGCATGTGTATGTGGTGAGAACACTTAAGATGTACTCTCTTAGCAACTTTCAAGTACACAATAAAATATTGTTAACTATAGTAACCATGCTGCACATCATAAGATTCCCAGAACTTATTTTCTTATAACTGGAAGTTTGTACCCTTTGATCAACATCGCCCCATTTCCCCACCCCCTCCCAACCCCAGGCAACCACCATTCTACTTTCTGTTTCACTGAGTTCAACTTTTTTCGATTCCACATATAAGTGAAATCATATGGTATCTGTCTTTCTCTGACTTATTTCACTTAGCATAAACCCTTTAGATCCATCCATGTTGTTGCACACGGCAAGATTTCATTCTTTTTTTATGGCAAAATATATTCCATTGTCTATATACTACATTTCTTTTATCCATTCACCCATCAACGGACACTAGTTTGTTTCTATGTCTTGGCTCCTGTGAATAATGCTGCAGTGAACACGGGAATGCAGATCTCTTCAAGAGAGTGATTTCATTTTCTTTGGCTATATACCCAGAAGTGGAATTTTGGATCATAGGGTATTTCTATTTTTCGTTTTTTGAGGAACCTCCATACTGTTTTCCATAGTGGCTGCACCAATTTCCAATCCTATCAACACTGCAAAGGGGTTCTCTTTTTCTCCACATCCTCCCCAACACTTGCTTTCTCTTGTCTCTTGGACAACTGCCATTCTAAAGAGCAGAGGCTATTAATGTAGTGTCCATGAAGATTTCAAGGAGGCCATGATTTCCTGAAAGCATATGCAAAGTTGAATACCCATGTAAGGCTTTTTGGGCTTCATGGCTTTCAACATATTCCTAAAGGGGTTGGTGGCTCAAAAAAAAAAATTAAGAATCACTGGTATAAAAAGATGTATATCTGCTTTCAAATAATTAGAAAGTAAGCAGAACAGCTCATTCCTCATCATTATAAATAGGTAGAAGAAAACTGAATGGGAAGAAATCAGAGAGGGAGACAAACCATGAGAGACTCTGGACTCCAGGAACCAAACTGAGGGTTGTGGAAAGGGACATGGGTGAGGGGATGGGGTAACCGGGTGATGGGCATTAAGAAGGGCACATGATGTGATGAGCACTGGGTGTTATACTCAACTAATGAATCCTTGGTCACTACATCAAAAACTATTGATGTACTATATGCTGGTTAATTGAACATAACAATAATATAAATAATAAATAAATAATGATGTGTTGGCTATTGAATTTAAATTTTAAAAATAAAAATAAATAGGTAGGAGAGCCTTAATAATCCTATTCTTAGAATATTTCCTTACAAAAAAATCAAAGGGCTTTTGGGCTCATAAAATATTTCGGTCTCTTTTCTGCCTACTCAAGTGTTTGTCAGTGTTTTCTTGGTGAATTATAAGTTTAAGTTTGAATCTAAGTCTTAACTTATAGGAAGGTAAGTGCCCCTTTAGGTACCGAATAAAAACTAGGAATTCCAGAAAACGCACACTGACCCAGAAGAATGTGTGTAATTTCAGGGAGTGCTCAAATCCTTGAGTTCACTAGCAGATTCCTCAAGTGAGACCCCAGTTTTGAGCCATTCAGTTTCTTGTGGACTCCACATGTGAGGCCTTTTTAGAGTCGTCATTTTACCTTTGAAGTTACTATCTCTAAGATATAAAGGGTGACTGCCTTCTACGTCTTTGGGCTGAAGATTTTTGTTATAGTCATTTAAATTCTGAAAATTAAATGTGAAATTTGGTGCCCCCTAACACAGCCTTTTGTCATCGTAAAGTAACTAAGGCGTTTGTTAGCCATGGCACGGGTACTTCCTCACTGCTGTTTTCTAGTGGACAGTGTTGAATGTCTTGCTGTTTTACAGGAAGAAGAAGCAGCCCAAGCCAAGGCGGATAAAATTAAGCTAGCATTGGAAAAACTGAAGGAGGCAAAGGTCAAGAAGGTAAACTGTGAATCACTTTTACATGGGGCAGTTAAATTAATAACATGGTACTATGCTTAATAATAAAAAATAAATAAAATTTTGAGTGGTGTTTTCTAAATAGTTGTCATTTTTTAAATGTTAGTACAAAGATAATTACATGGTTATTCTTTCTGTGACATCAGTTAGCTCATTTGTGACTGATAAATCAGGACCTATGTTAGTGTAAATGTGGAAGCTTCCAAGTTCCCACTCCCAGGGCTCCCTCCCCTGGGGGAGCACCCTCTTGGGTTCTGCTCAGCTCTCCTGTAATAGCAAGTGGCACCACCTTCTGGACCTGCCTTTACTGGGTCAGAGCTCAGCTTCCATTGGCCTCGCCTTAGCATTTCCATGATTGCTTCTGTGCAGTTTTCATAACCCCTGAGGCAGCCTCCAGCCCCACTGCCCACCCTAGATGTCCTGGTTATGTCCCGAGATCCCAAATGTTGTTTTGGCTAGTACTCCGGGTTCAAAGTTGCATGAATTTTGAGTGACCTGCTTAATCCTGTTTTTCCAATAAGCCTGCAATTTTACTGAGTGTTTTCTGTAGACCACAGGTTTTCTAGGAACACAGATATTATAACAGAAACACGTGTAATTAACCTCAGTAGAAGCACATACCTATAAATAGTACGTATTAATAATAATTTGGTTACTTAGGAGAAAGTCGAAACAGTCTTATTTCAGTTCCTGAAACATGTATCACGTCTGAGACCACGTAAGAATTTTTACTTCTAGCTGGGTGAAGAGCATTAGACTTTATGCTCCTATAGCACCTCTCATGGTTCCTTGAATGAAGGTGTTCAATACATGTTGAATGATATTCAGTAAATAGTCCTTGACTGTCCCTGGATCCAGACCTTCAGGGTTCATCTAGGCGGGTCTTCCCAGATCAGTCTGGCCCCATTCATTCTAAACATGCATGAACTTTTTTACCATTTTTCTTTCCAGTTCTCTACTTATGATTAAAGCCTGTGGTCAGTTACCGGAGTCTCACATCCTTGGCTGCCTTGCCCTTCTCTCCCCTTGTACTCACCTTGTTAAACCCTAAATCCAGCTCTCCTCCCACTCACCTGGGCTCTCAGCACCGCCCAGGGCTTCCCAACAGCGCACTCACTCACCCACTAACCGCTGCTGAGGAGATGATTTCTATCTGTCCTCTCCTTTAAAATCTCCAATACCTCTTTTCTCATCCACATTCTCTCAGCTAATGATATTGCTGCCCGTGGCACTGAGAAAATAGAAGCACTCAGAAGGAAGGGTCCATAAGCTCCCGACACATTTACCTTCCTGCCTGCCTGCACCTGTGACAAATAGTCCATAGTCTTTCCTGTTGCTGTGGATGAACTGTTACGTTTCTATGTATGCTCCAGTTCCTGCCCTGTCTTCTCGTCCCTCCCAAGCTAAAGCCTCCCACGGCACCCCATCTCACCCAGAAAAGCCCAATCCTCATAGCAGCTTAAAGGCCCTAAATGGTCTGGCTGCCCACTGTCCCCCACCACCTACCCCATTCTCGCTACCTGGTCTCACCACTGCTCTTCAAACACTCCAGGTATGCCCTGGCCTCAGGACCTTTGGGTTCAGTTTTTAACTTTAGGCTTTATGGTGCCCTGCCTTGAAAGCTCTTCCCCAGATTCCAGTGGGTTTTCTCTGTTTCTCCCCTAGGTCTGGTCACCTGCTCAGTAAGGCTTTCTCTATCTGGCATTGCGCATACACCCCCAGTACCCACACCCCTTCCCTACTTTCTTTTTCTCCTCAGGGCTCATCACCATCCAACATAATATCCACTCTACTTGTTTATCCTATTTATGGCCTACCTTCCCTCCTCACCCCCACAGAAGTTCTTCCAGGGATTTTGGTGTTTTCTTCACTGATGCATCCCCATCTCATAGAACAGGTGCTGGGTTTACAGAGGTAAACCAGTTCAGGTGTGGTCCCTGCCTACCTAGAGTTAAATTCTAGAGGAGGAGTAAGTGTTAGGAAGAAAGTAAAGCAGAAAAAAGTGACAGAGGGTGCCTGAGTCACTTCTAGATGGATCTAGTGATGGGGGAGGCCTCTCTGAGGAGGCAGCCCTTGAGCAAAGACCTTGGCAGCAAGAAGAGGCCAGCTCCCCAGGGGCGTGGTGAGGGAGCGTCCCAGGCAGGGCTATATGGCCACTGCTCGGAGAGCCATTGAGTAGGAGGGAAAGTGGAGCAGGATTTGAGGTCAGAGAGGCAGGCCAGGCCACACAGCCTCACAGACCCAAGAAAGAGTCTGGAGTATATTACAAGTGCATTGGGAAGCCATTTGAGGGTTTTTAACTGGGGATAATATCTGATTTTTAAAGATCATCTGGCTGCTTTGTGGAAAATGGATTGTAGGGGGAAGGATGACAAGCAGGGTGGCCCTTTGTACAGCCCACTCTAACACAGTAGCTCACTGTCCATGAACATGGGCTGCACTGGGTCGCTGACTTTACCTGTAAGATAAAAACACAAAAGGAAATGAGTAAAAAGAAAACTTGTAATTACTTAAACTATTTTATTAAACCACTGGATTGTCTATAAAAAGGGGGCCACATTGGCTGTATTTTCAGAGGGGAAGTGAAAAGAGAAGTTGATTGTTCAATAAAAAGGTAGGACAACTAGCTTAGGCGATTTGCTTCAAATGAGGTTAAGCGACTGGTAGGAGATAACACCTGTTTCCTGCAGTGTATCAGAAAGCCAGAGAACTTCTCCACAACTTAGATGGGTGAGTTGTAACAGTAAACACGAAGCATGATCTATTTTCATTCAACAAAGATGTAAAACAGAAGCCACTCTGATCAAGTGGGAAAATAAAGAAAATTAAGAAGGCAAGTTGTATATTTGGTCTGATTTCAGACACTCCAAATGTGTCTCTTAAAACAAAAGCCTGTGAGCATTATCTGAGACATACTTGCACATTACTGAAGTAACTAAGATGTGTGCTCATATATAATCTGCAATGTGGAAATCAAATCTGTTTGAAGTACTTGGCCCTCAAGTGTTCTGTGGGATGTTGATATCATATTGGATTGCGAATGATGTACACAGCTTACATTACAAAGCTTTTGGAACTGGAAACTCGTGAATTTCATGTTTGGTCGTTTGTTTTAAAGCTCTGTGACACAGGAGAACAACTCCATGTGTACATCTTAGCATGGAAGCAAAAAACCTATAAAGGATTTGGGGCTAGGAAATTCTTTTATTTAACAACTTGCAAAGAAAAACAGGAGAAATTATAAAAACCATAAAGTCTTTACTGTAACAGATTAGAAAGGGGAGGTTTTTCCATGCTTAAGTCATTCTACCCTCTATCAAACAGCATAGATATGAAAAGCGCTCTGTTTGCTGAATCACATAATTGGGATCTAGCAATATTATGTGTTGGTATAGCTACTCTTCAGCTTGTAAATGTGATAGAAGCTGTGAAGAATAGTAAATATAATTTCTTCTTGCTAAAAGTCCCCAGCCTTCTCTTGGTTTTTTTTATTTTCTAAGTTCTGTAATTGTAGATATTCGTAACTACATGTGGATTAAATTTAGTTTGCAATTTCTGCCAAAAATTTTTAAAAAAACAACCTTTCATCACTGTCAAATTATGTGGTTTAGGTTTTTTTCTCTATATAAAAACAAAACAAAACACAAACATATGTTTTATTTTCTCAAGAATCCCTACGCAAAAATGAAATGTGGTCAAACATCATTAAATTTTTCCCTCAGGGAGATTAAGTCTTCTCAATCCTAACATTGGCAGTGTTTCTTAGGACACGTAGCTACTCTATAGCAGTAATTCTCAGCAGGGAGCAGTCGGTATGCCTTCTACACACAGAAAATAAATCATAGGAAAGCCCGCTATTTGAGGATTTTCTGTTTTTTCTGTGCAGCCCTCCATACTTCATTTCTCAGGTCAGATGAGTGTATCTTTGACATTGTGGCACTTGGGCCTTTCATTTTAAATACATCAAAAGACAAACATACAATAAAAAAAAGGGGGGGCAACTATCCAACAAGAAGTTTCTGGGCTACAGGTTTTATAGGTTTTCAAGGGAGAAAAAAAGTATTTTTCAGACAAGCCTGGAGTAAAGGTCTAATTTGAATGATCCTGGGGAGAGGAAATGCACTTTTACTGCCCTGATGTCTGTGTTTTGGCTCTCTGTGTGCACATGTTGAAAAGAAAAGGCATATATGAGCGCTTCAATTTGTGGTGCCTGCCAGCCCCTCACCCAGATTTCTATCTCCACCCAAACCCTCAGTTGTTTTCTGTAACTCTGCATAACAATCCACAGGAACTGTGCTCTTCATTCTGTTCACTACAGAACGTGTTCAAGATCAGATTGCTTGGAAGTGGGACAGGAGGGGCAGTTTCTCAGCGGCTCAAGAACCTAACCCAAACTTTTGGGGAGGAAGAAATGTTACCAACTGTATGGCCTCTCCAGTCCATCTGTTCACATTTTTAGTAGGGATAAGTTTCACTTGTGAGTAGCCAGCACCAACCCTAGACAAACAGAATAGGCAGAACTTGTCTTCAGCTATTTCACACTTCTCTTTTCAAGTTAGAATAGAAATTCAGGCAAGGGTAGTATCAGGTGGTTCTGACTGACAATGTTTCCAGGCGTCCTCCACGGGTGTGTGTTGTGTATATAGTTGCAGGCACGGCGGGCTGATGGTCAGGCAGCGCTGTCTGAAAAGGGAAGCGCAACACTTCCTTCTGGCCTTGCGATTAAAGATAGACTCCAACTTGATTGACTCTAAACCTACTTCCCATTTAATTAGGTAGGATCAGTGATCTTGGTAAAAAATAAAATAAAAGCACGGGTCTTCCCAGAAGGAGTTGTAGGAAATCTTCCCTAAACATAAATTAAGGCTTAGTGGGCACATTTCCAGGGTTCCTTTTGAAAACTGGATATATAGTACCATTATAACCAGTAGCACTCATAAATAACAACTACCATAATTAGAAATACACTACAAATACACAGGTGTCAGAGAAAATCCAGACCCTAGCTGTATTACATCATGAATTAATTCTGTTGTATTACATCAGAATCATGGTCTCTCTGGGGGGGTCAGAAGATTTAATAACTTTGCCAAGTTGCCTGGGAAAAAAACAGTGAAATCCTATGTCTTTTTGAAGATAAGTAAACTCTGCTCCCATGAGACCCTCCAGATTTGGAATGGGATAATGACTAATTTGACTCTGAAATCAGTACAGTAGAATTTTTAAAAACTGAAATGAAAAGTAAATTTGATCACTGATTTGCCTGCATGCCTCCATAATAGCTTGTTTCTCAGTCTTCATTCATTTTGCTTAATCCACCTCTAATCTCAAATATGTTTTGCTGCAGCACAGCCTATTCGGCCCCCGTCAGGGCTCTCAGTGGTGCTGTGTCCCTTGTACCCCTGACCTTCAAAACAATTGTAGAGTAACCAGCTTGGTCTTGCCAGTATCTTAGAACCCTCGGGTTGCATGAAATACGACTCAGCTCCAGCTAAACAAAAGAGAAGAATTTATTATAGACACACTTTGAATCAAGACATGCTTCTGGGCTCCAGGATGAACCCGGACAAGTGCCAGAAAGATGTCATGAAAGCAGGAAGTCAGCACTTCTTTGATTCTGCTTGTTTCCTGTCTCCTTCACCAGAATGCAGAGCGCCCGAAGGCTGGGCAAAGACTTTATTATGAGTGGCATTTTTTGGTTTTGTTTTGTTTTTGTGAACTGATTTCTCTACCTCTATATTCTTAGCACCTTAGACAAGTACTGAGCATCTGAATTCATATTGAGTGACTTTGCAGGACACATTCTTACTTAAATTCGCAGAAACAGTAGCAGCTTTGAAACCTTAATCTCCGTGGCCTTCTCCAGTTGCAGAAATTTACTGGTGCTCTGTGGCTCTATCCTCAGCTTGTTGTTAAGGTGCACATGAATGATAACAGCACTAAGTCACTGATGGTAGATGAGAAGCAATTGGCCCGAGACGTTCTAGACAACCTTTTTGAGAAAACCCATTGTGACTGCAACGTAGACTGGTGTCTTTATGAAATCTATACAGAACTGCAAATTGGTAAGTCCCATCCCCCATAATAGACTGTGCTCCAAAAAAACCTGTGGGTTTGCTTTATGATGGGTTTTGGTCTATTATTAAGAAGAATTTGGTTCAAGGCTATCAAGACTTGGCACAAATCACTCCCCTTATGTCAGATTCAGTGCTTGCCTCTTCATTTCTCTGTGAAGAGACTCGGATTGTTGCAAGTGGCCACACCTTGGGGGAGGTCAGCATTATCTTTTTTTAAAGATTTCATTTATTTATTTGACAGAGAGAGACACAGCGAGAGAGGGAACACAAGCAGGGGGAGTGGGAAATGGAGAAGCAGGCTTCCCACTGAGCAGGGAGCCCGATGCGGGGCTCGATCCCAGGACCCTGGGACCATGACCTGAGCCGAAGGCAGAACCTTAACAGCTGAGCCACCCAGGCCCCCCTGAGATGTCAGCATTATCATTGCCACTTCTCTAGTGGTTCCATAAGGAAAACAAAGTGACAGGATGATACCTCTTGCTGCATGCTTAGTAAATTGAGCAGCTTGTAGGAGGGCCTGCGTATCTGCAGCTAATGTCTCATTAGAGTTTGCTTCTTTAAACTATAGCATAAGGTGCCTGGGTGGCTCAGTTGGTTAAGCGACTGCCTTCAGCTCAGGTCATGATCCTGGAGTCCCAGGATCGAGTCCCGCATCGGGCTCCCTGCTGAGCAGGGAGTCTGCTTCTCCCTCTGACCCTCCCTCCTCTCATGCTCTCTCTCTCTCATTCTCTCTCAAATAAATAAATAAAATATTTTTTAAAAATAAATAAATAAATAAACCATAACATAACTCTGCCGTAGTACATCAGTGTTCATTTCTCCTCCACCATCCCCACTCACTTTGTCTAGTTGACGAGGCTTAGCGCCAAAGAGCAAAAGACAGTTGGTAGAAATTAATGGACTTTAAAAAAAAAAAAAGTAAAAAAGCAATTAAAGAAATATTCTTGTTACTTCTCCTAAGCTTGGTGGAATACAGAATTGCCTGCTTTAGAAGCTTTCAGTGATTTTTTGTTTTTCTGAAGTAAGTTCTACACTGAAATAATCTCTTGAGGTACTTTTTAACTCTCTGAGTCAAATAGAGAAATGAAAGCCTTCCTTTAGGTTTGGTTCAGATATGCATACATTGTTTTTAGAGTCTTCAGGGGTGGTTGTTTTAGAGAACATATCAGATGTCTCACAGTTTCATTCAGAGTTGTTTGACCAATTATTGCTTCATGGTCCTCCTTACGGATAGGATGTTTACCTCCATCTGGGACTATTTAAAGTTAGAAATGCTAATAAGAAAAAAGTGCAGTGACTGGCCATTATCACGATATTGTATGTTCATCTGCCGTGTTTTTTTTTATGGCAAATAAATTGACCTGACACTGAATAAGAAACATAATAGGGGTGTTACAATATGACATCATGTAAGAATTAGGAATTTCTAAAAACCAATGAAAGGTCGGAAGCATTGTGTTTAACTCAGTACTAGCTTATTTCTCTGTTGGAAAGCCTAATGTTTTGGGTCCGAAAGAATGCTTTTTCTTGTTTCATCAGAAAGGATTTTTGAAGACCATGAAAATGTTGTTGAAGTCTTATCAGACTGGACAAGAGACACAGAAAATAAAGTGCTGTTTTTGGAGAAAGAGGAAAAATATGCTGTATTTAAAAACCCCCAGGTAAGATAACTTGTATATAGTTAAACCATATAAAGTATGGAGGATTTTTTTTTTTTTAGTGTCACCTGTATACTAACAAACATCATTCACTGTCTCACAAAATATTGCCAATGTATTCCTTTCAAAAAAACACAAACCCAACTCTTAGGTCATATGTCAACTAATAGGCCCTTGAAGGATTTAGAAAGAAAAGAAACCCATTTGTTTCTTTGGATTCAGCATCCAAAGCATATCTGTCTGTTGACTAATCCTCTTCTTCTGTCCTTATTTCCATTTGGCTACATTAATTCAAGATACCTTGATGCACAAAGGGTCATTAATGCTTCGTGTTTTATTTATTTTTTTTTAAGATTTTATTTATTTGACAGAGAGAGAGAGAGACAGCGAGAGAGGGAACACAAGCAGGGGGAGTGGGAGAGGGAGAAGCAGGCCTCCTGCGGAGCAGGGAGCCCAATATGGGGCTTGATCCCAGGACCCTAGGATCACGACCTGAGCTGAAGGCAGACGCTTAACGCCTGAGCCACCTAGGCACCCCTGCTTCGTGTTTTAAAAAGACACTCCTTTTTGCTGTTGTTAATATTTGATGCTTATTGATGCTGGGGTAACTAGAGAGAGCACCTAGAAAAGGTACAATTTATTGTGGTTTAATTCTACAGTCTACAGTATAAAAAGCATTGTTCTCCATATTTGAAAAGGCTTCCTTCAAGTCATATGTACAAGGATGTCGCAGAAGTATAGGCCCTTTCCCACTGGGGCCTCCAGCCAACCGTAATTGCATGAGGGTCATTAAGTCTTTTTCGGAAAGTCAAAGAATGTTAGATCATTGGGGACATCCAGACAACCTTTATATTTTACAGGTTAAAAAAATCAAGTCCTGGGGTGCCTGTATGGCTCAGTCGGTTAAGTAGCCAACTTTTGCTTTTGGCTTGGGTCATGATCTCAGGGTCCTGGGATCGAGCCCTGTATTGGGCTCCATGCTTAGGGAGTAGTCTGCTTGAGGATTCTCTGTCTCCCTCTTTTTCTGCCCCTCCCCCCTGTGCACTCTCTCTCTCTCTGTCTCTCTCTCTCTAAAACAAATCAATCTTTAAAAAAAAAACTAAGGCCCATATCACTAGAGGCAGAAATAGAAGGATACTCTCAGCCTCCTCATGAGAAAATATTCTTTCCTTTGCACTGTGCTTTTTTCTAGAGTCATCTCTAGGTTTTGTGGTGGCTCACTGACAACAGAGCAATTAAATACTATTGTGTTTGACAAATAATGAACAGTAAAAGTATGGTCGACCCTTGAATAACACATTGGGGGTTCGGGGAGAGATTAGGGGCATCAACCACCTATGCAGTTGAAAATCTGTGTATAACTTTTCACTCCCCAGAAACTTATTTACTAATAGCCCACTGTTGATTGGGAAGCCTTACCAATAACATAAACTGTTAATTAACACATATTTTGTATGTTATATGTCTTACATAATGTGTTCTGACAACAAAGTAAGGTAGAAAAAAACATTATTAATAAAATCATAAGGAAGAGACAATATGTTTATAGTCCTGTACTGTACTTATCAAAAAAAAAATCTGTGTATAAATGGACCTTGAGTTGTTCAGGGATCAACTGTACAAAGTTTTCAAACCATAACTACCTTCAATGGCATGATTTAATGCCTGTGTTATTTAGGCTACCATCTCAGCTTTGTAACAAAGAGACTCCCCAAAATCAGTGGCACAAACCAGCTAGAAGCTTAATTCTTCCTCACATACCAGTCCAGACACAGGGAGCTTTGTCATCCTCAACACGTGGCTTCTATCTCTGGGCCCAGCGCAGCTTTTTCACCTGGCCATTCCCCAGTCCTTAGGGAGGGAGGAAAGAGCCAGGGAAGTGTACAACCAGATTTCTTACTGGAAAGACCTAGAAATGATGCTTTTACTTCTGCTTCCATCCCATTGGCCAGAACTTAGTTACATGGTGATATTGAGCTATACCCAAGAAGCCGACAAAAGCAATCTCTCTCTGAACAACCATACACATAACTACAGTTGGGAGTTACATTCAGAGTCCCCACCTTCTACAGTTCCTCCACAAGGAACCTTTCACATTGAGTCTATAAAAATGGTGCTCAAGAGTTGTGTAACATGGCCACAGTATTGTATTAACCAAGAGGAGGAAGAGGAAAATAGGTGTTAGTGGATCTGCAGCTTGCCATGGCATCTAATGCATCAGCACACAAAACATAACTGCACGCTATGAATGTTTACAAAGTGCACATCCCATTTAACTGCCACCCGTGTCAAGATAAATAGTATACCAGCAAACTCACTATACCCTTCCCAGCCATTGAGCCCCATTACCAAGATAATCATGATTCCAACCTCTCTGGTCTTGGCTTTTCCTGCTTTTGAACTTTATATAAAATGGAATCATCATTAGTCTTTGGTGTTTACCTTCATTCATGTTGTTGCATATGGCAGTCCATAGTTTGTTCTTTTTCTTTGTCCTTTAGTATTCCATTGTGTGATTGTACCAGAATAAGCTTATCTGTTGTATTATTGATGGACATTTGATTTTTTATCTAGTTCGAGGCTTTAACAAGTAATGCTGTTGAGAATATTCTCATACCTGTCTTTTGCTGAATATATGTAGACTTTTTTCTTGTATATATACTTACAATTGCTGGATCACAGGTTATGCACATATTTAGCCTTAGGATAAAGTGCCAAGCAGTTTTCCAAAGTGATTGCATAATTTGCCTTCATTGGTATTGTATGAGAATTCCTGTTATTCCAAGTCCTTGGCAGCCCTTGGTGTTGCCATTAAAAAATAAAATAAAATTAGTGGGGAGGGGGGTGGGGGGATGGGTTAGCCTGGTGATGGGTATTGGCGAGGGCACATTCTGTGTGGAGCACTGGGTGTTATGCACAAACAATGAATCATGGAACACATCAAAAACTAATGATGTAATGTATGGTGATTAACATAATAAAAAATTATTTTAAAAAGTAATAAATAAATAAATAAATAAATAAATAAAATTAGTTATTCTCTGTGAATGTGTAGTGGTATCGCCTGTGGTTTTAGGTTGAATTTTCTATTGCCAAAGATTTGAGTACCTTTCCAAATGTTTATTATCCATGTAAACATCCATTTCTGTGAGGTGCCTATTCAAGTCCTCTGCCATGATTCTCAGCCTCTCACCGGGGGCAGGGAGGAGATGTGGCTCTGAGAATGTCTCAGCACGTCTTTATGGTTCCTTTCTCTCTTGGATCTTGGCCCCTTGAGTCCTGGTTGCCTCCATAGCTCTCCAAAGCCCTTTGCACAGATATATTTTAATCCAGCTCTTCTAGCTGTTTTTGTGGAGCTTTGGTCCAACGGCGAGCTACTCTGTCATAGGAGGAAGCAGAAATCCTCCCTGCTGATATCTTCTGGATAATAATATGTTCTTAAAAACCATACAAGTATATTCTTCTAATTTACAATCACATTTAGAGACCATAATGGAAGTGGAGGCATTTTTGAGGTTGCTGATTTTAAGTATTTCCATTTTCTCGGTGTTTGGTTGGATAATTTATCTTCTGGCCAGTGCTCTGCATGAATAGCTACTTCAGCATGCTGACCCTTAGGGCTCTTGCCTTGTTCTTGAAGTAGACTATGACCATTCCTATGTTGATATCATGACTCCTAAAAGGGAGGCTTTGTAATTTTGAAATACCCACAGTCCCTTTGTAAAACCTGTATGCGGAGACCCTTTGATAGTTTTTAACAGGAACATTTTTTTAAGTTTACACCAAAAGAATAACAAATCCTAGAGAAGAGTATTTCCGGAGGAAGTATCAACCCTTTGATAGTTTTTAACAGGAACATTTTTTTAAGTTTACACCAAAAGAATAACAAATCCTAGAGAAGAGTATTTCCGGAGGAAGTTTCTGGAAACGAAATCCGGAGATTCTTTTGTTTAATTGCCTTAGATTTTCTCCTCAAGCGGTGTCTCAAGCAGTTAATTCAAAAATCCAAATCCATCCTGTATTTCATTTGGGTTGTTAGTTATTTTTAAACGTAATTGTCAACATTTACTCGTAGTGGCGAATCCCAGAACAGAGTAGTGCCTACTGATATCTGCTTCCACTCCCTTGTCTGGGCTACATCTATGAGCCTATAGGCTTGATCTTTGGGCCCACATGGATTAGGGTGCTGTCTGGGAACTTTTTCAAGGGTTAGTTAGAAACTGTGCATGAAGAACTAGTTTTAACCAGAAATTATAAAAAAGGAAAAGGCTAAGATTCTGAACAATTTATTTGTTCTTCTCAACAGGTTTCAAAATATTGAATGTCTTTCCCAGGTTGACTTATATGATGAAACTTTAGTGGAATTCACTCCATTTGCTTGGCTTTAGCAAACGTTGTGGAGTATCTGTTTACACGTGTAACCTGCGCTATTTATGGAGGATACAAAAATGAAGATCATCTTTGCTCTTCCAGCTTCAAGAGGAGAGCGGTGTAGGATGCAGACTGTGGCATGGTGCCACCTTAAGATTAAGTCCCAGTGCACAAAATGCTCCAGACAGTACAGAAGAGCTTTAGTGAAGGTGTATGCTGAGAAGTTTAGCTTTGTAATTACTATATTAGGTCATAAAAACCCAAGGTTAGAAGATCAGTGAAAGTAGGAACTGGGCAGTCAGTTAACCCCTCAGACTTAACCGTAAGGAGAAAATATCCTCCACACAGATGCAAAGAGAGTACAGCTCAAGGCGAACCACAGATTTTGCCTGTTGGCGGTTACTGCCTACAGAACAATCTTGCCCTGATTTAGTATGAGTGAAGAGGAGAAAACCAACATGGTGTTTATGACAAAATACTGCAGAACCTGGCAGGAAATAGCATCTGAAAGACCTTCTAGACAATATATCCATACAATTAATGAACTGCAGGATTCAGAAGAAAATTGTAGAAAATTGTTATCTTTAGTAGAAGGCGGTCAGATATGGTCCAAATAAACCAAGTAGAAAAGGCAACTAAATAAGAGTAAAAGAAAAGACGGGCGCCTGGGTGTCTCAGTTGTTTGGGCGACTGCCTTCAGCTCAGGTCATGATCCTGGGGTCCCGGGATCGAGTCCCACATCGGGCTCCCTGCTCAGCAGGGAGTCTGCTTCTCCCTCTGACCCTCTTCCCTCTCACTCTCTCTCTCTCAAATAAATAAATAAAATCTTAAAAAAAAAAGAGTAAAAGGAAAGAGGATGGGAGGGAAAAGAAGGGAAGTGGGATCCGAAGGGGGACATGCACCCCGATTTTTATAATAGCTTTTTTTTTAACAGACTTTATTTTTTGGAGCAGTTTTCAGTTCACAGTAAAATTGAGAAAATTCCTATATACTCTCTACACATGCATAGCCTCCCCCAGTAGAAGCATCCCCCACCACAGTGGTGTATTTGTTACAATCAGTGAACCTACATTGACATGCCATTATCACCCAAGTCCACGGTGTACATTAGGGTTCACTCTTGGTGGTATACAAATAAGCTTTTTTAACATTTGGGAAATTTTACATTGTTCCTTGTCTTTCCCCATGAACTATTCCCATTCTGTTTTCTCCACAAAGATTTCTCCTACTATAATATATTTCTATGTTTATAAGTCTCTTCTTGATCTCTCTCATACTTCTCTTCAACAAATTGTTTATAAATTGATAAGTAATTTTTTATATCCTGTCATCATAAGGCACTTAAGCGTTAAGAAATTACACAGTTGGTTAAAACAACTTAAAAACATTAAAATTATAAATATTGGTATTAAGCTTAAAAAAGAAAAATCTGGGGGGAAACATCTCTTAATGAGATAACAGATGAAACCTTTTTCCCCCTCTGATTTGTTCCAGGATAAAGGGATGAATGTTCAGTATCAATTATATTGCTGTTTTTCGTTTCTATAGAAGTTAAGTACTTTTTATAGATATCAGTGTGAGAAACCTTATTCCCATGAATAAGTGGATGAGAATAGAGGAGCTTTGTGAGAGCAATGCCATTCCGTTTCTTGAACTCCTTCCAAGTTATCTGTCACTGAGGGATCGATGACGCTTCTTTTAATACACCACCTGACAAGACGATTAGATGCTTGCCTTCCACTGTGTAGAAGCAGAGTTAGAAACCACTTGACCTCCAAAAAGATTTGTTTTGAGTGGTGAGTCTTTCCCTCTCTCAACACCTGTGTTTCAAGTTGTCCCTTTGTTTAGAGCCTTTGAACTTCCCACCCAGGGCAGTAAGATTCTGTGTGGCTGTGAGGTGTGCCTTTCTCATGTGAAGTGGGAAAGGGGCCTTCCATTCTCGGGCAGGTCCACTTTAGAGAAGAGTACACACGGAAGTTGAGGATGTGGAACTTGATGCCCGTGTACCCTTCAAGGGGCTTCAGTACACGCTCCAAGGGGGACACAGTTTAAAGGCCCCTGGCCTTGAATGGTGGCTCAGGCTTCCCCACAGTTAACTGTCTCCCTACTTCTGAATCTGTCACAACTACTCTAAAATAATGATTTGTGTTATTTTCATCTTCAACTATCAGGAGGCTCAAAGAGGGTGGGTGCTATTGAACTTCTTGTCAACCAGTAAGGACACTTGGCTAACTATAGCCATTGAAGTGTATATTGTAATGGGAACAGGCCAGGAGACTCTGGGAGCCTCCAGCAGGAGGGTCTTCCAGTTCTTGGAGTCAGAGACAGCCTTCCTGAGGAAGCAATGTTTCTGATGTTCACCAAGGGAATTGAGATGAGGGAGAGAGGCAGGGTGGGGGGCGGGCGGTGGGGGTAGATTCTAAGCCATAGTGCAGGATTATCAAGGCCCAGAATCAAGATTGTATGCCATGTTCAAGGAGTAGAAAGGCCCACTGAGGCTGCTGTGGAGGACGCTGTGGGGACAGTGGTGTGCAGGGCCCAGTTGGTGGGCCTGCCACACTGTGCTGAGAGTTTTCAGCTTCATAAATATGGCATTTTCTGTTCAAATTTGCCTTCTACAAAACTGCCTCTCCCTGGAAAGCAGTCTCATGGAATGGCGAAGACTGTGGATCCTAAAGTTAGGTGGGTGGGATTTGAATCCTGATTCCATCTCTTTTTAGCCCTGGGCCCTTGAGCAAATCATTTAACTTCACCAAGTCTCTATTTTCTTATCTGAAAATGGAGATAATTTGTTTTTAGAAGTGTGGGGGGAGAATTAAAGGCTGTCATCCACACAAAGTGTAATAATTATCATTATTTTAGTTTGCTTCATTGTAAAGAATAGTCTGGAGAAGAGAAGCAGTGGAGGCACGCGGGAGGGTGTTTTTCAAAGAAGGTACTGGCGAATCAGTTAACATAGGGTGGCTTGCTTACTGAATTGCTTTTTATTTCTTTTAGTAACATATTTTATTTTTCTGACTTCAAAAATAACATCAACTTATTGTAAAGGAAAAAAGTTGACAAAGAGAAGAAATGAAATTTAAATTATCCATAATCCTGCACTCCAACAATGATCATTGTTGATACTTTAGGCAATGTTCATTCCATCATTTGTTCTGTTCCTTAACTGAAATTTGGTGGTGGTTGTGGTTCAGTGATGGCTGCATGAGTGAGGAACAGAGAGAGAAACACAACCTCATTCTCCTCAGGTGCAAAAGGGTGCCAGCCACTGAGGGAGAAAGTTAACATGGCGGAATGATCATGGCATCTTTCCGGCATTCCTTTCCAACCTCCCTCTCCCACCAAGGTTCATCTTTGACCATCCAGGACCAGGCCCAGCAGGAGGAAGTCTTACAGTAATCACATTTCTGGTCTCCAATATGGCTTCTTATGTTAAAGGAAAGTCTACCCTTGGCTTCAGTGCCCTAGATCCCCTCACCAGCCAATGTGGGCGTGTGTATCAGTGTTCAATGCATAAAAACAACCTCTGAATCCCAGTGGCTTACAGTCACAGACATTTCCTCTCTCCAGGGTCTGCCGGTCATCATCCTTGGCTCCAGAATGTGAGTCAGGTCTTGTCTCTCACTGTCTTCAGACCAGTAGCTCCCTGTGACACATGCTTCTCACAGTGACGGCAAGAGTACAGGGGGTTGTGTGGAAACACATGACACAGCCTCTCAAGTCCTCTGCTCAGAATCGATGCCCTTCCACTCACATTCTTGTTCTGCCAAAGCAAGTCACGTGGCTAAGCCCAACACAAGTGGGGCAAGGACAGGAATTCCACCCATCGTAGGGGAAGGCACCACTCCGTCACTTGATGACGGGCCCCAAGTGTATTCTGACATGGGGAGAAGAGGAGAATTGGCAGGGAGAGTCTGGTCTTCAGCTGTGCTGCATTAGTCCCCAGCCGTAGCCAGACTGGTCACCGGTGGCTCGAAGATACCCAGGCCTTAACTACCTCCAGGCCTTTGTACATGCTTCTCTTCCTGCCTCAAATGTTTTCCTCATTCCTTTTCCCTATCTGAATATGGAACATCTTTCAGGCCTAGTTCAAACTTTGACCCCCTCTGCAAAGCCTTCCTTGACCATTTCAGCCTGTAGTGATTTCCTTCCTTTCTGAAAACCTATAGAAATGGCTCATTTTGAATTTATGCAGTGTCTCATGTAGCTCCCCATCTATAGATCGTAGCCATCTGTTTATACGTATCTTCTCAATGAGAAAGAAAAAGATTCTCTGGAACAGGGGTATTTTACATGTAGAGGGTTCTCACAGATCTTTATTCATGGGCTGATAACTGCTTGGTTTGCTCTTAATTCCAAGAAGGTGGTATTTTAAAAGTAATGTATTTTTAAATACATTTTTAAAAGTAATGCTCTGTTTCTTTGCTTTTCAGCTGCCCCCGAGTCTTGCATTTTCAGCTGTGAGAAAAGGGAGCAAGCTGTAACTGAAAGTCTCATTTCCCATTTTAAAGTTCTCTTATTGTTCAGCTCAGATTGCCCACAGCTCCATGTGTAACAGATAATGAGTTCACTCGAGCTCTGCTGCTTGCTACAGAGCAGCCCAAACTGAGCTGGCTGACCACCCGACTGATGAAAAGTTCTGACCCAAGGGCGATCAGTCTGTTCTAAGGACTACGCTCCCTGAACTCCAGCTCTGGTTTACTTTGTGTTTTTTCCATTTTCTTTAAAACGAAAACAGTATAGCACAATCACTTGGAGGGGGAAAAAACTTATTCTGAAGCTGAAAAAGTGAGAGGGGTCTCAGAAAATCTCAGAGGAAGACACAACTGCAGATCCTGACCCTTTGGGATAACCTCATAAAATGCGGCCCTTCACAGTTTAGAAAGGCTTTTTTTCCCCTTACCTGTCCCTGCAGGTGTTCTCGTTTTCCCAGATGACGATGAAAAGCGCATGCTACAGAGTTTCCTCGTTCGTGTTCTCTGCTCATTCTTTCATACATAATTCACATTTCCAGGACTCTCCAGCAAGGGGTGCTTGGGAGCAGCACTCTGCATTCACTCTTACGACTGCTCGTTGTTTTTTATTTTGGCAAAATATATATAACATGGAATTTACCACTGTAATCATTTTTAAGTATAGTTCAGTGGCATTAAGTGCATCCACACTGTTGTGGATCCGGGTTCTCGCCTATGGTATTTAGAGCATTTTAATGCTGAGAAAAAAATAGGAAAAACTCAAAGCTCTGGCACTGATTAGATTTTGGCCAATCACTTAATCCTTCTGCTTCCTTATCTATAAAATAGTAATATGCCTATGTTGTGCAGTTCTTGTGAGACCTTGGCGCAGAGTTTTGGCAGGTGGTATGTGTTACCTCTTATGGTTAGTCATGGTCTTCAAGCCAAACCTGTAAAATTAAAATGGTTTCGGAACCCTAGATGATAATCACACTAATTCATGATATACTGTCCTTTCAAATAAGTAAAAGTTAAAAGTCTTGAAAAACATATTAAAAGACAATTCAATCAGAATTATCAGAGTAATTGTACTTGATTTATTTCCCCTATTTAAGTTGGCAAATCACCATTTTTATGCATCCTGTTTCTTGGAAATATCCTAATTTTGCATATTTTATTTGCCTGCACTTTGCTTCCTTCCCCTCTGTCCAGTACACTCTGTTTTTTAAAAATATTTATTTATTTACTAAGTTTTAATTTTAATTCTAGTATAGTTAACATACAGTGTTACATTATCAGGTGTATAATATAGTGATTCAATAATCCCATACGTTACCCAGTGCTCATCAGGACAAGTGCACTCCTTAATCCCCATCACCTACTTCACCCATCCCCCACCCGCCTCCCCTCTGGGAACCATCAGATTGTTCTCTGTAGTTAAGAGTCTGTTTCTTGGTTTGTCTCTCTCTTTTTATTTTCCTTTGCTTGTTTGTTTTGTTTCTTAAATTCCAGCTATGAGTGAAATCATATGGTATTTGTCTTTCTCTGACTACTTCACCTAGCATGATATTCTCCAGCTGCCTCCATGTCATTGCAAATGCATGATTTCATTATTTTTTATGGCTGAATAATATTTGTATATATATATATACCACATCTTCTTTATGCATTCATCTATCAGTGGGCACTTGGGCTGCTTTTAAAATTGGGTATTATAAATTATGCTGCAGCAAATATAGGGGTGCATGTATCCCTTTGAATTCATGTTTTTGTATTTTTGGATAAATACCTAGTAGTGCAATGACTGGATCATAGGGTAGTTCTATTTTTAACTTTTTGAGGAACCTCCGCACTGTTTTCCAGAGTGGCTGCACCAGTTTGCATTCCCACCAACAGTACAGGAGCGTTCCCCTTTCTCTGCATCCTTGCCAACACCTTTTGTTTCTTGTGTTGTTCATCTTAGCCATTCTGACATGTGTAAGGTGATAGCTCATTGTAGTTTTAATTTGTATTTTTCTGATGATGAGTGATGTTGAGCATCTTTTCATGTGTCTTTTGGCCATCTGCAGTATACTCTGTTCTTAAAATTCAGTGTCAATAAAAATCATGCAGGAAGCATGTTGGAATGCAGATTTCCAGGCCCCGTCCCAGAGGTTCTAGTTCAATAGATGGGGATCCCAGGAACATGCATTTTGCTGAGTATCAACCTAGTCTGGGGAGTCACACTTGGAGAAACATTCTTATGATATAAATAAACATCTGTGTCTAAATCCATGAGGGTCCTTATTTTAGTTACTATGCTCCAGAGGTATATGTTCTAGTTTTAATACATTTTTTTCATGCATTATTTTACAAAACTCTACATTTACACATAAAAATCTTCAGTGTTTTAATTATGACAGTGGTCACTCATAATCACTTTTATATATTGATACCTCAGCTGTAGTGGTTATGTGAAGATTAACCCTTGGATACTCACGATTTTCTGGAAACTTACTCATTTAACATTTAGTTTCAGCCATCTCATTGATATTCAGTATTAACAAAATATGATGCATAGATTAATACAAACTCCACTTAGGGACGATGCACCCATTCATGAATGCTTTTGAATCATGTTCTTCCCTGTCTTTATGAGGCTAGTTCTCTTTCCAGAAATGCCCTTTCTACTTCTTTCTGTCCCTAGAAGTTGCAGACAGCAAACTCCATGCTGTGATTGACCCATATGGTTTTTAAAAATTAAAAGTAGTCATCAACATTTATAAAACTCCAGATTTCAGGGACGCCTGGGTGGCTCAGTTGGTTAAGCGTCTGCCTTTGGCTCAGGTCATGGTCCCAGGCTGCTGGGATTGAGTCCTGCATCGGGCTCCTTGCTCAGTGGGAAGCCTGCTTCTTCCTCTGCCTGCTGCGCTCTCTCTGTCTCTCTGTCTCTCTGTCTCTCTCTCTCTCTCTCACACACACACACACACACACAAATCAATCTTTAAAATGAATAAATAAGTTAAATAAATAAATAAATAAAAATAAATAAATAAAACTCCAGATTTCAAGCTTCTTTTAATAAGCCAGAATCTCTAGTCCACAGGGCCTTGGGATGCCACATGACACCCACAAGCCAGAGAAGTCACCCTCTTGCACTTGGGGCACAGGCTCCCCCTGCAATCTAGACCCAGCCTCTTCCAAGACATTAGTGTCTCCCAGCCTCCAGCATTGGGCACGTGTTCTAGACAATGGAATTTAACAACCAAATAGTGTCAAGCTAGTGTTTTCTATCTTACGTTTATTTCCTCGTTGATTGTGCACTGTGGGAAGAAGACAAGGTTTTACATCAGCCTCAGTGACAACGTAGGCAGCACTTGGTAAATGGTCAGTCGGTAGGTGTTTGGTTGACACATACCATAGGCTGTGGTTCCCACTTTATTTACTGTAGGTGTGTGTTCTCTCTCCAGCAAGACCATGAGTTCCCTGCAGTGGTTAGCATGGCGATGAACACTTACTGATCTGCTCTTTTAATATTTTATTTAGAATTTTTACCTGAATAACAAAGGAAAAAAGGAAGGAAAGGAAACAAATGAGAAGATGAATGCTAAGAACAAGGAATCCTTACTTGAGGTAAGTTTAATTTTGCTGAGTGGAAGAAAAGAGAAGGATATTAACTGTATCTACTTTTAAATTATTTGCTTTCTTAGAACAATGGGAGATTCTGAGACACACTGAAATTTTAACTTGGGGTTTTAAAATCAAATTATTACTAAATTATAGCTATTATGAGCTTTGGAGTTGGGAAAACTGACACAAGTTCTGGGCCTACCACTGAGGTTCATGTGTTATGGGGTGAGTCCAAGGACCTCAGTCTCCTGGATCATATTGAATTATTACAGCTATCCCAGGAGGTAGTGGAAGCATTGTGTCGATTACTCTGCACATGTTTGTGATTATCACTATAGGGTCATGTTCCAGAAGTTCATTTGATGGTTGATTTTTTTTTTTTTTGAAACTCCTAGTGAGTTTTCACATACTAACTATGCTGAAACTCAGTGCTTTGCTCCCAGCACATAATGCAGAGGAGTGCAGAGCTCACAGGTCACAGATGGGCATGCTGGAGCCCTAGACAGGTTTTCTTCCTCTTCAACAGTGTGTTGACCTTTTCTTGAGTTAGTAGATTTGAGACTTCTAATGAAAACTCAGAAGACCTGGTGACTCCTGGGCCACATTAATACCCGGAGCCAGCTCGCCGACTTTGACGAGCACCTGCTCTCATTCACCACGGTCTGGCCAGGCTCCCTCACAGGTTTCTCTCCCCCACCACATTCTCCCAGCCCTGTACCAGATGGAGGAGGTGCTAGAACCTTCTGCCACTCCCAAGGCTCTGAAAACATGTTGCAGATTCTGCTTTCAGGGGCCAAGAGCACACAGTGGGTATTTCCCGTGGAGGCCCTCCAGTGGGAATGGGGATGTTCTCTGCATTTACTAGACTCCAGGTTGAGTTGAGGAAGAGAAGGCACCAGGTGTCCCTAGCAGCAAGGAGATTCAGATTCTGAGTGTACCTAGCAGGGATCAGAACTGATAGACATGGAAGGGGAGGGTGAAGTTTCCTGACACAGCCATTTTCATCAGTGCTTATCCATCAGCTATTGTTAATCAGGGACTGCTTGTGCCTTGATGTATACAATTGCCTGAATAGTTCTTGATACCGGACTTGAGCAGTGTATTAAAAGCTGGATGTGAAAGAAAATACAAAACATGTTATACTATGAAAAATCAGCATTATCCTGCTTTCCAGGAAAATTTGGAACAAAAATCTGATTGAAAAGATTATTGACAAGGCAACTAATGCTAGCTAAATTGGGGGGAAATGTGAACAAAAATGTATCCCAGCTCTACTACATATAAATTTACTTGCAGGGTACAAAAATAAAAGTTATTCTACATTTATGAGGTGGAATGAAAGGAGGTTGAAAGTTATAATAAAGCCCAAAATAAATTTGAGTATTTGAACTGGGAGAATGATATGTAATTTTACTGCATTGCTTTTTAAAAGAAATTTCTAAGAATTATATAACTGTATGCAAGTTCTGACATTTGAAAATCTACACCTAGAAAATTTACTTTGTCCCTCTCCTTTTCTGATACCATAGTATTAATTACTTGTTTTATTCTTCAGTAAGAAAACCATCACAAGAATAAATTAACTCACACATATTTAGGTATAGGATTATATATTCTAATTTTTCTATTTCCTAGCAGTAAAATAGTAATTTTTTTACTTGTAGGAAAAGGAATAATTCTTCTATTTACCAACTTATAATAACAGAAATAGCCTTTATGGAATGCTTACTTTTAGAGTAAACCAAGATTGTACTCACAACCTTTCTTGTTAAGCTGGGCTATTATGACTCAGTTTTTACAAGTAAAGGAACTGAGATTTAGTGACTTGCCCACATTCACAAAGCTAAGTGGTGAAGAAGACTTGAAGTCTAACTCAAGAGCTGAGATTCAACCACCATGGTATCCCTCCTCTCTTTTGACAAATAGCATGCAGTGTAATTGTATGCATTCAGAGTTATAAACAAATGACTTTTAGCTTAAAGCCTAGTTTGCCATTGTTTGTTTAAATGTGAACAAAAATGTGGTTTTTGTTTCCTTCCTGGGTTCTCTATAATTGGAATTTTAATTTCAGGAAAGTTTCTGTGGAACATCCATCATTGTGCCAGAACTTGAAGGAGCTCTTTATTTGAAAGAAGATGGAAAGAAATCCTGGAAAAGGCGCTATTTTCTTTTACGGGCTTCTGGAATTTATTATGTACCCAAAGGAAAGACTAAGGTCAGAAGGAAAAATAAAACTCTTTATCAAAAAATCATTTTATGAAAATGAAACTGAAGAAATCCTCAGGTGGCAATTTAAATGCACCCTTTCGCTCTGAAATTCGTGTCATTACAATGTTTATACAAATACATACCCTATTCGGACAGAATTGCAGAAGTCCTTTTGAATTTTTCCATAGCTTTCTCCTGAAGGTGAAGAATTTTATCTATTTTAAAGTCAGGTTTCAAAAATTATGGCAGAAGCACTTTTCTAGAGTTTAATTTGTTATTTTACATATCTATTTCTGAAGATTTTCTTCCTCTGTATTTACTCATTATAGTAAACTCCCTTTATCTGGAATCATAGAGGTGTAAGTGTTGAGAGATCTACATTAAGATTGTAGCCTTTATACTCTGAACATTTAAATTGTTCTCTGAGGTGTACTAGATGCATTTACCTATTTTAGAAGAGTGTCTTAGGTATCATTAAACTACTTGGTGATTTAGGATTATTGCCTCAGATCTACAAGCATATCATAAATTCTTCATCCTTGAAATGAATTTTGATTCTCATTCTGACCATTAGCTTTTTCTAAGACCGTTTTTTAGAGGCTTGGGGCATTTCCATCTTTTGCTTACTGATAAAAAGCTTTAGGATACCTCTCTCATCTGTATCTGGGGTACTCTGAAGCATGTTGCCTTCACTTGCAAATCCAGGGCACCACCAAATGGCTTATGTACAAATGACAGCCTTCTTCTAATAAGGCTTGACCCACATTCCCAAGCAGGTGAAGTCCTGGGAAATATCTGGGTCTGCCCCTCTCCTTAGAAGACTCTCTTGCCGCTGTCTGGCGGAATGCAGGAGAGGCATTATGGGTAACGCTTGGTTTAGGGGCAGCAACAGCTCCTACTTAGTGTCGATCTTAGAGAACTGAGACCTTCCCATTTGTGCCATCTTCAGTCCAGTCCCATAATGGGCACGTAAGAGCGAGCTGACCCACAAATAATTTTATTTTAGAAGTGTTTGGGGGAAAAAAGTCTTTGGCATTTACATGTAAATGAGATGTATAAATAAACCTATCACAACACAGTTAGTGATAAAATTAGAAGTGTTCAACTGGCTTTGGACCAAGGTACTTTTTCTCACTGCTACCATTCACCTTGGAATGGAGGAACAATCCAGGAGTCAAGAAAAAGAATAAGAAGTAGAATTTTTTGGAAAAGATGAGATAAAACTCTCTTTAGTCACACTTGACATGATTGTCTACCAGACAATATAAGACACTCAACTGAAAAGCTATTAGGACCAAATAAATTTACCAAATAAGAAACTGTTTTCCTTCATACAAACAATATGCAAATTAAAATATACTTATATTTTAATAATATATATATATAAATATTATAAATAATATTTTATGCATAGTAGGAACAAAAAAATACAAAATACTGAACAATAAACTTAACAGGAAATGTTCAAGACATATGTGGCATAAAATATAAAATTTAATAAAGGAAATAGAACTGAAATAAATAGAAATGTACCATGTTGGTGGATGAAAAGATATTAATTCTCTCCCAAACTTTCTATATATTAAATCCTAAGAAAACTTTCTTTTTTTTTAAGATTTTATTTATTTATTTGTCAGAGAGAGACACACAGAGAGAGCACACAAGCAGGGTGAGAGGCAGGCAGAGGGAGAAGCTCTGCTGATCAAGGAGCCCAGTGCAGGACTCGATCCCAGGACCCTGGGATCATGACCTGGGCCAAAGGCAGCTGCTTAACCAACTGTGCCATCTGGGCGTCCCCCAAGAAAAATTTCAATAGGATTGTTTTGACTTGAATTTCACAGACTGATTTTTAAAATTCATCAGAGGGGCACCTGGGTGGCTCAGTTGGTTGAGTGTCCAACTCTTGATCTTGGCTCAGGTCATGATCTTAGAGTTGTGAGTTCAAGCCCCATGTTGAAAAATAAATAAATAAAATAAAATAAATAAAATTAATCAGGAAGAGATACTGTCCCCCCCCCCAAAAAAGTTGTGAAGAAAAGTGAGGTAGAACTCCTCCTTCCAGATGCCAAAACATTAGGTAAAAACAGTACAAGTGGAGAAAACAGATCAACACAGAGATCTAGTAATATAAGGGAAATTAAAGTGAGCATTTTATAGTAGTGGGGAATAAATATGGTATTTAATAAATAGCATTGAAATAATCGTATATCTATGTGGAGAAAATAGTTTCTTACCTCATACCATGTTCCAAATTAAATCATAGATTGATTAAATATATTTAGAAAAAAATATAAAATCTTCTTTTATCTACATTTTGTTTTAAATTTTCTGAGAAAATATAAGTTAATATTTTCATAATTCAGGGATGGGGAAACCTTCAGTAAGACTAAAAACTCAAAATTGTAAAGGAAAAAACTGACAAATTTGACCATGTAAAGTGTTTTTTAATTCTTTTTTTATTTAAATTCAATTTAATTAACATGTAGTGTATTATTAGTTTCAGAAGTAATTTAATGATTCATCAGTTTCATATAACACCCAGTGCTCATTACATCAAGTGCCTTCCTTAATGCCCATCACCCAGTTACCCCAACCCCCCACCCAGGGGTTTTTTAATTCTCTACTGCCCAAGATGCCAAACGAAGATAAAGACTAGGGGCGCCTGGGTGGCTCAGATGGTTAAGCGTCTGCCTTTGGCTCAGGTCATGATCCCAGGGTCCTGGGATCGAGTCCCGCATTGGGCTCCCTGCTGCTTGGGAGCCTGCTTCTCCCTCTGCCTCTCTCTCTCTCTCTCTCTCTCTCATGAATAAATAAATAAAATCTTTAAAAAAAAAAAGATAAAGACTAGCTCAGGAGTTAGAGAGTACGCTTTAGCATGTATAACCAAATATGAATACCCACAAAATATAAAGACCTCAACAAATCAATAAGAAAAAAAAAAACATGCTCATAGAAAAACAGAAAAGCTTATTAAGTGAGAATTTACAGAAAAAGAAATATCAATAGCCTGTGAACAATTAAAAAGTTGCTCTGTCTTACCAGTAGTATATCAGGGAGATGTAAAATGAAAGGCGAAATATTTCTTCCTATGAGATTGATAAAAAGAACAATGTTGATAATATCCAGATTTCAGCAGGAGTAAGTAAGAAAAATGGGCACTGTCATGCTCAGAAATTTAGAATATAAACTGGTACAGCCAAACTCGGGGACAATTTAACAAGATCTATTCAAGTATAAAGGGGAATACCCTTTCAAATGGCAGCTCCACATTTAGCAATCTGCCCCATGGAATTATTTGTTCATATGCACAGTATTTTTTGCAAGAGCAAAATATTACAGTAACCTCTAGTCATCTGTGGTCGGAATGGTTAAATAAATCATTACGCCCATGGAGTGGAGCACTGTGTACTCATTCCATGACTGTCATGTATCCATCCATATGTCCGGACATAAAGAGACCCCAAGATACTATGTTAAGAAAATAACAAGTTCATGGAAGAGTGTTTATAGTAAAATCTCATCATTCATATTTTTAAAATTGTATATGTGTATGTATGTATATGGGTATGTCTACCCATACATATGTATATAAATATTCACCCAGAAACATTTGGAAGAATATTTCCAAACTATTAACAATGGTACTTCCAGAGAAAAGAGTGGAATTAGAAAAAAGGAGCATAGAAGAAGATTTTCATTTAATTATATATATGTATAATACATTGTTCTTAAAATTATGATGAATAGGTCTTATTTTTTCAGTTTAAAAGAAAACAAGACTTTAAAAATCCAGAAGAAAATATCTTACAAGAAAAAAACTGTACAATCATCTTTAAAGAAGGAATTGTGCACTGAGGTGTAGCCATTCTGCCCTCTACTCTTTATTCAATAACCTAGTAAAGAATTATAGAATGTGAAGGTAAAAAAAAAAAAAAAGAGTAATAGGGCGAATTTATAATTGAAGTGTAACCAAATATGTAGATGAGAGATTGCAGTCCGCACAAGCACATTATCCATGGTGCAGAGGTTTCTGTCTCCATGGCAACGCCAGCCCCGAAGAGAAAGCATGAAAGGAATCTTTTTTTTCTCAGGGAGAAGTGCGTGAAGTGTGTGCTAATTTACTGAGCATCAAATTTACCTCTTATTGTTCATCCTGAGGAGGACTTTCTCTTTTTGAATGCTCAATCATGAAATCACTGACTTGGAATGGCCAAAGCCAGAATGAAATTTCTGACTAGGTGGTCAGTCCCCCCGTCTTGACTGCATCAGTAACAGCGGCTCAAGGTCAGCCAGTCAGCTCCGGCCCTGGGAATCCACGTACAGGTGCCAGAAAAGCAGTACAACATTCCACTCCATTGCTGGGTCTGTGGCACGCCGTTTTGACTTTTAGAAAATGTATACATGATAGATGCTTAAATAAGTTACCTAACAGTCAATATTTTTCTGCTAACATGTAATCCTTAGCTATGCCATCAAGGACAACCTTGAAAAATCATTAGCTGTCAACTCAGTTAAGGTTATCTTTTTCCTTCTCTTTCAGACATCTCGAGATCTGGCATGTTTTATACAGTTTGAAAATGTCAACATTTACTATGGGATTCAGTGTAAAATGAAATATAAAGCACCCACTGACTACTGCTTTGTTTTAAAGGTATGTCATAAGAAGTCCTTGATTTAGATTTGTGAGCAATTTGAGTCAGTATTTCCTTTTAAGGGAAAAAAATGTTAAATGTTATATAATTAACCACAAGTGTATCATAGTAATTTTTTTCATTTTAAACCAAAATAGGAAAGGTGGAAGCATCTCTGCCCTCAGTTCCTGTTTCTGAATCTAAAACTTTATAATGAATCTGTCCAGGCTTCTTTGTCGCTTATAAAAATGAAAGCTCTCCATTTTGAACAAATCTGATTTACGGTTTTTCAGTTCTTTATTGGACCATTATTCCGCTGTAAGAAGTTTTTAGAAATTAGGAACGTCACAAGATTACCTAGAAAAATATAGAAAATACAAAAAATAGAAAAAAAAAACCTTTGTCTAAAAATACCATTACTGGGTCTTGAAACTTTTTTTTAAGATTTTATTTATTTATTTGACAGAGAGAGATGCAGCAAGAGCAGGAACACAAGCAGGGGGAGTGGGAGAGGGAGAAGCAGGCTTCCTGCGGAGCAGGGAGCCCGACACAGGGCTCGATCCCAGCACCCTGGGATTATGACCTGAGCCGAAGGCAGACACTTAACGACTGAGCCACCGAGGCACCCGTGGGTCTTGAAATTTTTTAAGGTGTATATTATCAAAAGGCAATTATCGGGTGTTTGATAAGGTTTACATTAGCACCATATTTTGGAAGGTTGGGCAGAAGTAACTGTTTTCTGCCAAATTAACAACGGACTCCTAGAAATGGATTCAGAGAATTTATGTAGCTGTTCCGACCATACCGTTGCCTCAAACACCATAAATTCCTTTCCCTTCTCAGCCCCTCAATCACATCTCATACCAGAGAGTGCTGATTATCTAATTCCATAGGTATAGCACAAGGCTGTATGCAGAATTTCTCCTGAGAGTCAGGTTCCTCATTTTCCATCTGGGATGGAAGTCTGTGGAGCAGGAGTTAATAAGACCAGGTTCCTGGTAAGATTCTTTTGTAGGTCAGTCACCCACCCCCCACCACGGAAGAACCCCATCACCATGTTCCTAGAAATGTATGCTGCCACACTCCATGTGGGTGCCCATGTCACCTCTCCTGAGGAAGTGGTTCAAAGTCTATACTATAGGTTTATATCATTTTCATAAGTGGAGGACAACACTTAACATTTAACATATATAGCAAACATATTCTTTGCCAAGGACCACGTCATTAGAAATGATCTCAGAGGTGCCCACACTAGTGTGATGTTGTCACAGATCTGTTACTCCAGGAGTTGGGTGTCTGTCTCCTAGACCCAAACGTTCCCAAAACTCTGATTGAGCGCAGGCAGCCTGGACATTCATCCGTTTGTTCGTTCGTTTGTTCATTCATTCATTTACTTACTCAATATTGATTGAATGCCAGCTATCTGCTAGGTACTGTCCCAGGTGCTAGGAATACAGAAGTGAACCAAACTTATAATAATCCCTGTTCTCATGGAGTTTATATTCAGTGTGAGAGAAATGGCAGTAAACAAAAAAAAAGTGGTATCAGGTAATGCTAAGGCTCTGGATAAATATGAAGCAGGGTAGGGGACAGAGTATGCCAGGACCAGGGCCTCTTTAAATGGGTTGGTCAGGGAAAGGGTCTCTGAGGGAATGACATTTAATAAAAGATGTGAGTAAAGTGCGGGAGGAAGAATTACCCAGGGAAGAGCATTCCAGAAACAAGAACAGCAAGTGCAAAGGCCCTGAGGCAAGAGTCCATTTGGGTCAGAAGGAAGAGAGACGAGGAGAAAGTCCTGCCTACCTCAGGTTCCCACATCTCCTTTTCTGTTCCTGGCATAGACGGGGTAGTGAGAATAATGACAAACACATAGCATGTATAAGGCAATGTTTTAAGCACTTTACATACATTAACACATTTAATCCTCTTACCAACCTTTTGAGGTAAGAGCCATAATTCTCCCTAAAATATAGATTTGGAAGCTGAGCACAGAGACTCCCCAACCAGTAAGTGGCTGAACCAAGATAAGAAACCGGGCGGTGGGGGCACCTGGGTTAAGCGTCCAACTCTTGATTTCAGCTCAGGTCTTGATCTCAGGGTCAAGAATTTAAGCCCTGCATTGGGCTCCACGCTGTGTGTGGAGCCTACCTTTTTTTTAAAAAAAAGATTTTATTTATTTGAGAGAGCGAGAATGAGAGAGAGAGAGAGCACATGAGAGGGGGGAGGGTCAGAGGGAGAAGCAGACTCCCTGCTTAGCAGGGAGCCCGATGTGGGACTCGATCCCGGGACTCCAGGATCATGACCTGAGCTGAAGGCAGTCGCTTAACCAACTGAGCCACCCAGGCACCCTGGGTGTGGAGCCTACTTAAAAAAAGAAAGAAAGCAACCAGGTGGTGGCTCAGAGGCCCCTCTCTGAGACTGCTGTTTGTTAGGTTGCAAAATCTCTGCCCAGCCCCACGCCTGCCACCAGCCGGCCTGAACCGTGTCTTCATTGTGTTCTTGTCTGACCCCATAGCCCTTGTTTGGAATTCTGAGACCCTGAGAAATTACCAGACTGGACGCCCTCATTTCTACACGTGCATTCTAACGCCCACATCTCTTAAGCAGGGAGAAGCTTTTGAGAGAGGTTCTGAAATGCTGGTCAGTATCTGGCTGACTCAGACTCATGGTAAAAATACAAGTTCCAAGGCCCCTGGAATGACTCAATGCTGACTCAAAATGCTTAAGGATGGGGCCCAGGAATTTTTGTTTTCCCTAAACACAGCCAAGTTTTACACTCAGAGTATTAGAATGTGTCCTACCTCCAAACATCCACAATTAGGGCTTAGTTGGTAATGGAATACACTTTAGAGCGGGCAAATTGAATGACAGTGGTCAGGAGGGAGCAAAGGCCCCAAACCCAGGGCTGGGGCCCAGAGGCTCAGCAGGGATGTCTGGTGAGAGAAAGACAAGATCCCAGACCCAGAGGTTCCCAGGAGGAGGTTTAGACACAGCAAGCAGGACAGGAACTCGGTTTCTCATGCCGATTCACAAGTTTGGAAGTAGGTCCTGGAGTCATGATTTGAATGATCTGACCTGGGTTGCAGGTAACTCTGGGCTGCACCAAGAATGGCCATGCTGAGACCCAGGGTATTGGACTAGAACCATCTAAAACCCGCATATCCAAAAAAAATAAAAATAAAAAAAATGTTTAACAAAACCCACATATCGAAGGCCTAAGCCTTCAGGAGAGGGTTGGGGGCTTCTCTGAAGTGGGGTTTAGGGGTGGTACAGGGCTCCAAGATAGAGAAAAAAGCAGGCCTATGATAGATACAGAAATGGACAGGAGTCAGGAACAGTCCTCATGGAACATTTCCCTTTTCCTCAGAGTGTGATCAGTTTTGTTCTCAAACCAATTTTATGAGCAGTCACCCTGCTCATTCTGCTCTTAAGCATGATTCTCAGTACCTTCCCAAAATACTGGGAATTGTTATTAATTTGCTGAGTAAAAGGGTCTGTCGCAGTTTGGAGAACTTAACTTGTTTATGAACATTTGGTCACTTATTTCCCTTTCTGTCCACTATGGGAAAAAAAATCTCTTGACATTAAAATATTTCATTAGGGTGAACAGATGTACAGAATTCAAAGAATATGTCTATGCATGACAAAAGGAATTCGGGATATGGAGAAGCAGATCAAGAGATTGTATGATCCCATAGCCATTGCACTGATTGAGAAATCCAGTCCGCAAGTGTCTTATTCAGTGTGAGCTTACTGATTATGACAGTCCACCTTCCTGCTGTCAGGAGATGAGAGTGTGAGTCCTGGCCTGTCACCTGGCACATTATCGACACTCTCTACACCTTATTGCCCTCTCCTACAAAGTGGGGATGATTGTACCCAACCCTTCTTAAGTGGGGCTTAAATAAGGTATGTTCAAAGCACCCTGAGTTCCATGTCTAGAACCATAGCACTCATTAATTGGTAGTCATGATTACAACACTTTATCATTAGTAATATTTCTGTTGACCAGTGGTTCTCAAATTGTACTGTGCCTGAGAATCACCAAGAGAGATGCTAAAACACGGGTTTCTGGGCCCCTAGAGTTTCTGATTCAGTGGGTCTGGGGTCGGGCCCAGGAATTAGCTCTTCCACGAAATTCCCAGGTGCTGCTGCTGCCGCCATTTGCCGGGACCGCACTCTGAGAAAGCAGAATAGACGTCATCTGTTCCTCAGTCCCTTGTGCATACTCACGGGAAAGATGCCAAAATCCAAGGAAAGGACTTGGTACTCGAGAATCATTTCTTTCCTTGTACTTTTTCTTTGATGCACACTCCCATTCTGAACCTGTGATGAAGTTCCTCCTTTGTGAATTCTTTCTCACTCCACTCTGAGGCTAAATGCGATGGGTCAGTGGAAGTAAATACCTTCCAGGAGAAATGTTTTTATCACGGTCTGTTCAGAGCCCGTGGAGTTATCATGGAAAGAGCATTGGAATTCTGCTCCATTAACTCATCTTCTCTCTACCCCTTACTCTGCCACATTTTCCTCACAGAAGTTTTCATAATCTGAAATTATATTATGCAACGTTTTATATTTTTATTGGCTTTCTACCCTAGTAGAATATAAACACCTCGAGGGCAGGGACTTTTTCTTTTGTGTTTACTATTATGTTCCAGAGCCTGAATCAGTATTAAATGCTTAATTCACATCTGTTGAATGAATGAATGAACAGATGTGCACATCAAGCTCCCTGCCCCACTGTGCTCTCATTATTATTTATTATTATCCCTCTGTCATTAATATTAATAGTAATATGCCCTCTCATGTTACAGGCTCTGCGTTGGGTCCTTTCATACATTATTTCACTTAATCTTTCAACAACCCTTCAAGGGAGGCATTTTCATCTCTACGTTGTAGATGTGGAAACAGAAACTCCCAGAGGTTCATGAACTTAGCCAAGGTCACCTCATGCTTATTGTTAAACGTGAAGTGTGTTCTCTTGAGAACAAACTCTCTTCACTCCTATCTTTTTTTTTTTTTTTTTTTTTACAGTCTTGAGGTCTTTTATTTTCTTTACATTTATCATGACATGAATTCATAGGGAATGGGTTCCCACAGTTCAGGCTCCTTTCCATTGGTTCTCACAAAGTGTGCTTCTCTGGGTGGGGCAGGCTGGCGCTTCAGGTGAACCCAAGTACCTTTCTCTTTGGCTTCCTTCTTTTTCTGGTCATTTTCCTTCACACACTTCAGGAAGCTGTCTCGGCTCTTTGAGTGTTTAATATGCTCAATGCGTATGTTAATTCTCTTGGCAAGAATCTTGCCCTTAACTTGTTTGTTTACAACAATGCCAACAGCATGCTGAGTAACACTGTAGACTCTTCCAGTTTTGCCATGGTAACATTTGTGGGGCATTCCTTTTTGAACAGTGCCCATTCCCTTGATGTCCAAAATATCACCATTCTTATAGATTCACGTGTATGTGGCCAAAGGAACAACTCCATGTTTTCTAAAAGGCCTAGAGAACATATAGCAGGTACCTCCCCTCTTTCCCTTTGTGTTGGTCATTTTGGCGAATTACTGGAAGATGGCGGTTCCCTCTTCACTCCTATCTTGAATCTCTTAGAGCTAAGACTTAGGGTCAACATTCTCTTAGTACTGCACCTTCCTTTCCCTAGCCTACTCAAGAGCCACATCACATGTGCACAAGTGCACATCTGTTCGTTCATTCATTCAACAGATGTGGGGCTCATACAGTTGAGCTAAGTAGCTCACTTTTGGTTCTTGAGTCTGCTTTTTGCTGACCAGGTCAGCTCCTGCACTCACAGAAGATTTTAGCAGGTTTTCCCCCTGCTTTCTGCTCAACTCAGTCTCCTACCTCATCCCCTGACATCATCTATACTCTTCTCAAAGAGTCTCTCACCTATGAACCTCTCTAGTCAGCACACCTTGCCTTCTAATTGGAGAAGACAGAAAAGGGAAGGATTGAGTCGCCCTGGTTTACTTCCTGTTTACCTCTAAACTTAATCTAACACAGTCGTCATCCTTCCAACTTTGTGTCTCAGAGGAAAAGGCTCCTTCCTCCAAGGCCAGTCCCTCCAACATTAACCTTCCCTGGGACCGCACCATCCGTGACTCCCTTTTGCTTCAGCGTCTTCATCCTCTCTCCAGAGAATTCTTTTGGGCTACAACACATTCAAATATTCCTTGGGCGGGTATTCCAAATCACTTCCCTCTGATCTTTCCCACACCTTTGGCTTCTGCCTTCCCTTTCGCTCAGACTTCCTGAGAGAGCAGTAGGTCCTCCTTGTCCTCAACTTTTATCCTGTCAGTAAAACTCATTCATTCCAAAATATTTCTCTCCAACCCACTGCTATCCAGGACCTTAGGACACACAGCAAACAAAACAAAGAACTTGGCTTTGTGGAGCTTGCACTCTGGCTGGCTTCTCCTCTTTCCTGTGCTGAAGCTCTTATTACAGTTTCTGGTGAACAATCAGCTGTTTCAATCCTCAGGCTTCTGGTCCTCCTGGCCTCATTTGCATTGGTGATAACAGCCTCGCCCTCAACCCAGACCCCTCTCTCTCTCCACCTGCTCCTCCATTTCTGCGGGGTCCTCCTCCTCCCACACACACTGGAATGTTGTCCGGGGTTCAATATTCTGTTTTCACCAGCCTCCTGCTGTTTCGGAGGAGTCGTATTCACAGCCACATCTCCAGCTGTTTTCAGCACACTGATAATTCCCAGTCTGTAGAGAACTGTCTCACCTTCTCGTCCCAGTTTTATACCTGAGAAAACTGTGCCCAAGGGCACTTCAGCCATAACCCGTGTTTTCAGCTCTCTCTCCACCCTCACAAACTCTTCCTTTCTGCAGTCCCACTCAAGATGAGTGGTACCATCCCCAACTGTATTACTTTTGGGGGGCTGCCATATCAAAGTTCCACAAACCAGCTGGCTTAAAACAACAGAAATTTATGCTCTCACAATTCAGGAATCCGGAAGTTTAAAATCAAGTTGTCCGTAGGGTTGGTTCCTTTTGGAGGGCTCTGAGGGAAAATCTGCTCCATGCCTCTCTCCTGGCTTCTGTCCATTTCTAGCAATCCTTGGCATTCCTTGGCTTACAGCCGCCTAACGCCAATCTCCGCCTCTATATCACGTGCCCTCCACACTCTGCATGTCTGTATTTCTTCTCTTCCCACAAGGACACCAGTCCTATTGGATTAAGGCCCACCATAATCAAGCGTGACCTCATTTTAACTAGATTATGTCTACAAAGATCCTATTTACAAATAAGGTCCCGTTCACAGGCACCAGGGGTTAGGACTACAACATATCCTTAGAAGGGACACAGTTACACCCATAATACACAACTACTTTTCCAAGCTACAGATAGAGAAACCATCCTAGAAATCCCTTCCCTTTCTTGTCCAATCCATCATTAACCTCTGATTTTCCATCAGAGAGGTCTCTCATCCAGCCCTCTCTGTCTGCCCTTCCCCCTCACTCCGGGCCCATCTTCCACATCACTGCCGGGGGTTGCCTGCATCCCTCTGCTCTTCTAAAATGTCTGATGCCGAAAGTCCAGATGCGAGCTTTACACCAGGCCCTGGACTCTGGCTCCAGCTCATTTTCTGCCTCTTCTTTCCATGGCTCCCAGGCCTTAGCCACACAGAATTTCTAGATGTGCCTCAGATGGGATCGAGTGATAGAATACACTTCTTCCAAAGAGCCCTTCTCATTCTCTGTTTTCAAGCTTTTACTATGAAATTCACCATATCATAGAATAATCATATATTTGTTGACATATGTCTCCCCCAGCAACATCCCCAGCCACCACTTCCTAATTATGGTGTGAGCCTCTTACTCATCCTTATTAATGACAGGCATATTTCTTAGCACCCCGAGGTATTTGGTGAATGCACAGGTCCTTAGTTCTTAGCCATTCCTTCGGCTTTGGCTTAAATTTCTCGACACAGTTTTCTCCTTTGTAACACAGAGTTACCTCAGTTTAGAGGATCTGTAAGATCCTTTTTAACAGTAATGTTCTGCAGTTGCCCTGACCCTTGTGTATTGTGCTGCATGAAAGACCTTCTCTCTTTCAGGAACAATCCAACCAATTGCACAAGAGTCTGGCCAGTGGTACTGAACCAGCATTTTTTTTTTTCCTTAAACCCCTTTGCAAATAATTTTTCAGTGAAAGGCCCAGTCAGGGAGGAAACCCCTTGGCAAGGTCCCAAACCATGACTGGAAAACAAGCACAGTGACTTGCTGAACGACTTCCTGGGAGGCAGGAAGGAGCCTCGTACCCACTAGATAGCTCGTCTTAGAACCATAAAATTTGATGATTGCAAGCAACCTCCGAGGTCATCGGATGCTGACTCTCCCATGTACATTTGTAGTATGCATGTAGTGTAAGGAAGTCAGTGAGAATGAACCAAGGTCTGTACATCTACCTCATGGGGGGCCATGTCAGAACCCAAGTTAAAGAGTTCTTGCCTCTGTTTTATCCTCAAAACCCATTATGTTCAATGGAATAACCACATTTTACTCTATTTGGATAAATAACATACTTAAGAAATTATTTATTGTGCTGTTTGAGTGGGTACCTCTACCCAGACAGCTGATTTGTGCACTTCATTGCAAGCACAACGTGACTTATAGTCTGCTCTTAGGAACCTGGCTCTCGCGAGGCATGAACAAAAAAAAAACGAAGAATATTTTAAGATAGCAAGCCCAAGGTAACAATGTTCACTTTAAAAATTTCTCAGAAAAAAAATAATAACTGCTTTCTAAGAAAAATTATAAGCATTAAGTTGCTGAAGTTGCCCCTCTTGCATGACCGTCAACGAGAATGCTGCTGTAAGTCAGGGAGCTGTGTTTCAGGTACCGAAAGACAAGAACTTCGGTCTTACTTTGCGGATTCCATTGTTGGAGGGAGTGTTGCAGAAATGTGTGGAATGTTACATTCCATCCAGGAAATAAGTCACTTGTCACCCAAATGACCTTCCAGTTAATTAATGTTACAAATCCATTTTTGCTGCTGGGCCACATTATCTGAGTTGATAGAGAGTTTCCATTTTAAAGGCCCCCATAGAGGATGGTCACTGGGGTTACATTTATAATAAAGCTAAAATCTAACGTTCAGAATTAGTGAGGAAGCTTTGAATCCCTGTAACGGGGGGGAAAAAAATGCACAGCAGCCATTCAGGAGTGTATGCTGCCATCTGCTGGCCAGAATGGAAAACTACAACAACACCGGGGAGCCCCGTATTGTCACCCTCAGGAAAACTCCTAAGACCTTTCTTCCAATGATACGGATGCAAATTCTCAGAGGGGAAGGACCTAAACAAAGAGAATGGTCCGTTCACAGAGAAAAGTATGAAGGTGGACTTTCCTCAACTGGGTCAAAAGGCTAAAAGGAAGAATTCTTTACAATTTCTGAATTTTTTTCTGTGGTATCTTTAAAGTTTGGAATTTTGGCCTAATAGCTTAATATAAATACAGAGATTCTAGGTAGCAGGACAAGAGACCTCCAAGAGTCTAGTGGACCATGGTGTAAAATATATAGTAACTACTCTGGGCCTCAGTTTTCTCATCTGTAAAACCCAAACTTACTAACCTCTCATCAAGCTCTTCGAGTTTGCACGGAAGTCTTGTTATCCTTTCTGGGCAATGACAGCAATGCCACTGAGTTGTGGGAAAGATCAGCACGGAGACTAGTCCGGATGCTGCTTCTCAGATTCAAACTGACGTTCAAAGGCACGTTGCCCTTGACTTAGATCAACTTTGAAAATAGCCATTTCCTTGATGGTCAGTGATGAAGCCAAAAGCAAAAGTGAAGGTCTGTGCGATACCCTAAGAGAGGAACTGACAGCTCCGCTCCTTTCCTGCACCGGAAGACGGCTCCCGGCTCCCAAGACTCGCTTGGCGTTACATTTCAGCACCGCTTTGTCCCCATGCTAGCAGGATTAGCAAGCTGCTCTGAGAGGTGGAGGCAGAAGAGTTGGTCTTACACAAACACCCACGTGCACACACAATGGTTATGGTTATAATTATTTTTCTATATAATGAAACTTATTAAAAATGATAATGACCCGGGGCGCCCCGGTGGCTCAGCAGTTAAGCCTCTGACTCTTGGTTTCGGCTCAGGTCATGATCTTGGGAATCCTGGGGTGGAGCCCTGCCTGGGGCTCCGTGATCAGCGGAGAGTCTGCTTCTCTCTGCCTGTCTCCCTTCTGCCTCTGCCTCTGCCCCTCCCCCCACTTGCTCTTGGCGTGCTCTCCCTCTCTCTCTCAAATAAATAAAAAAATCTTTTTAAAAAAATGACAACGACCCGTGAAAATTCACGTGGCACAAATCTTAGAATCTAGATTTGGTTGCCTGCCCCTCACCTTGTAGCCATAAGACTTCTGGCTGAACAGGAAAGCTTGCTCTTATTTATTTCCTTCAACAAGTATTTCCACCTCTGGACCAGAATATTGGTCATGCACCAGGCATGTGCTAAGCACTGGGGGTCTTCAGCAGTGAATGACAGACATGGTCCCCACCCTAATGGAGCACACAGTCTATCAGAGACAGCCACACACAACAGAAATTACAAGGGCAACGAGGATTAAAAAAGAGGGGCCCAGGGTGCTCTGATGACCAGAGACCAGTGTCTCTCTCTCTCTCCTCTTCGTTCCTGCCGGTATCATTGCTCTCTCTGACCGTGAGCTCCTGGAAGGCCCGGATCCTAGTGCAGCGCCTCAAGCCATTGCCACTTCAAAATAGACAGAATATTCCCTCTCTGGGCCATCCCTCCAGAGGCCAAAGTGGCCAGTTTGGGTAGGAGAAGACAATTAGAATGGGTGAAATCCTGAATTCCTGGTAACAGAAATACCCCGGGGTCTGACTGGGAGTCACGGAGCATTAATTCTGTGACCTAAAAATTACATCAGGTGAGGTCCCTTATCTGATAAATGGAGAGACAACTCGGATTTCTTGTGGGAAAGGAGACATGGTGTATGCGAAGGCTTTCAAAAGCTAAAAAAGCAGAAGAGAAAATTATTATTGATAATATAGTAAGAAGTGCTTATGATAAATCATGTCACAGGTTTCTTAAATCCTTTCAAAATTTAGTCCATTTAAAAGTACCCCTATTCCTCATGAGGTCAAGCCCCGCATTGGGCTACGCGCTCATCGGGGAAACGGGGAGTCTGCTTGAGATTCTCTCTCCCTCTCCCTCTGCCCCTCATCTCTCTCTCAAAATAAATAAATAAAATCTTAAAAAATAAAATAAAAATAAAAAAATAAAAGGCACCCCTATTCCTAATCCTAAAATTGCTACCAGCAATTTTCCACCACCTCAGGAAATCACATACATTGTTAAGTTTTTAAAAAAAACTCGAAAGATACTAATAAATAGTTTATAAATGATCTTTGAAATTACTTTCTTCTAGCATCCCCAAATTCAAAAGGAGTCCCAGTATATCAAATATCTCTGCTGTGACGACGCGAGAACCCTAAACCAGTGGGTCATGGGAATAAGGATTGCCAAGGTGAGAGAGCATGTGGACCCCCCCGTCTGGAGTTGCATACCAGCGTCCTGACCTGGGTGCAGTCTCTGTGCTACTTGGAAATGGCTGACCCATCCTTAATGGGTCAGTGCTGCTGATGCCATCTTACTTTCTTGCCCACAGGGTTTTTTTAATAGGTAAGAGTGATGCAAACACAGACCCCCTCAACGACCTGAGAATCAAGGGTTTACTCTCCCATGAGACTTCTCAGATCTTTATTTAGTCGTGGAAAGCTTTGCATATGTAGTATTGAGAAACACAACACATAACCTGTGGTAGATTTACATGAAGACCTACGGTGATCAGAAGTGGGTGGCAAAAGCCCTCCTCTAACATCTGGGTAAAAGCATTAACTGACTCTGCTAATCTGGAAAATTACTTAACACATGAAAACAATCTATGGATTTTTTTATTGAAATACACTAAAAAAAACAACTGAGGAAAGAAGTAAAAAGAGTAGCTATAAGGTACTTTATATATATACCCTCTCTCTATATATATATATTGCAGTTGGGTGCAGGATTTGGGATAAATGGATTTCTTTCTTGCTTCTTTTGTGTTCTCTCCCCAGTATGGGAAGACTCTCTATGATAACTATCAGCGGGCTATGGCGAGGGCCGGACTCGCCTCCCGGTGGACAAACCTGGGCACTGTGAGCACGGGACCACCAGCGCCGCCCGCCCCACCTGCTACAGGTACTGTGCAAAGAAGAAACCCTGACATTTGCTCAAAGCTTAGAGCTCATGTTCAAACATAGCCAACACATTTTATAAATGTTGGCTCAAGATCTCCACCCCCACCTGTATCTGTTTCTTTATAAGTGATTCTTAGCAAAGCTTCAACCACTTTTTTCATGACATGCTTGTTGATGAGATGGTAACCACCATTGTAGGGTGAGCTAGTAGAATACTGTGTCTCATCAGAGTAGAAAGGTGATATTTGTCCTAAGCTCCGTTAGCACCCAGCAGACAGCCCACGAAAAGGACGAGATCATTCTCAATGTTTTGCGTCATGGTATCATGGCCAGAGCCTTGTACCCAATCCTGGACATCACATTCTTTGGTAACATAACAGCTTCTTGTTTGTATTTTGAGAAGGACAGAATTTTGAGAGACGAAGTGTGTGCAAGGCATCATTTTACATAGACTATTTCTGGTTCTTACACCAACCCTTCAAAGTATAGATTATTACCCGCACTCCACAGTTGAAGAAATTCTGAAGCTGGGTTAAGTGAGTGTCTAGTGTCTTCTCTGTGGCTGAGCTGTAATTCAAACACCTTGTCTTTATGATAAATAATGGTTGAAAGAACTGGAACCATTTACAGCAGGAAAGTTCTGGTCATTGTCCTTCAGTGCTAGAGAATGGTCATATCAAAGGCCAGTATATGTATTCTTTGCTGCTCAAAGGGTAAAAGCAGCTTGAAAGTGTAGAAGGTGCAATACGTCAGATTTGACCCAACACCTAAAGATATTTTCACTGTATGTGTCCAGATTGGCTGCTCTGTGTAGAGTGAGTTTCTGGAAGTGTTTATGCTGAGTAAAACTGTTTTCTGCAGAGCACTTACCACGATTTGTAATTATTTTATGTATCCATGAACGTGTTTGGTGCCTGTTTTCTCCACTGGACTCTAAGTCTCCAAAGGACAAAAGACCATCTCACCAGGTTGCACATTGTGTTCCCAGGGTTTACAAGCCTGGCATATAGTAAATATTTATTGAGTTACTAAATAAAGGGTTGCTGGGGTTGGTTGGGAGTTGGGTTTCCTAATTCTATCAGTCTTCAGCTTAGGAGTGAAACACCACTTGGAGTTCTCAGCTGTCAAGTTTCCCCTTCCCAAGATGGGGTCACTCTTTGGGATGAGGCATCCTGAGACCATCTGGGGCATCTCTCCCAGGAGCACCAGCCTCTATTCCAGTAAAGGCTCCTGGGCTATTTCTGAGGCAGATCCTGTGGCCTCAGGTCTTACTCACTGAGGGTGAGCCCATAAGGCTCTAAGTCCTTTGAGTCGAGGGAACGCTAAGATGCCTTTGCTTTCCAGACAACCAAAGAATTTTTTCTTCTGAGCACTTTTCTCTGAAATTGGGATCAATGACTTTAGCAAATAGCTCTGTTTCTTACCAAGTAATGGTTCTAGTTATTTTTCACAAGCATTGGCATATCAGCCATTTCCCAGAATGAAGCAGCTAGTATATTGTATACTGACAGTCATCCTGTCACCCAAACAGGTTTCTTGGCCTGGTTCTGGCTGAGTGAGGCATCCGTCAGGAAGTTTGGGTTTTGTGGTCAGCAGCCAGGAAGAGCCATATCCAGTCAGGTGCTCGGGGGATCATCTTTGGCATCAGCTCTATTTGTTCAGATCATTCAGATCACAGACCGTCTCTGTGGTTCAATAAGAAATATATCTGAAACACTACATCAAAAACTAATGTAATGTATGGTGATTAACATAACATAATAAAATTAAATTTAAGAAATTAAAAAAATAAATATATCTGGTCTTTGGCCTCAATTCCTGACAAAGCTGCAAGAGCCCAAGGAATTTCCTGAGCCATCGTGTCTTTGTTATGCTAATGAGGTGACTCCTGGTGGAACCCCTGGTAGCTTTAGGATGGGGGCTGCTCACCAAAAAGACCAAGCAAGTGATTCCACCACAGAGCTCTGGACATCACCCACAACTGGGCCCTAAATACTGCTTATTTATCTTACTCTGGTTCTCTAGACTAGCGGTTCTCAGCTGAGGGTGACCTTGCCCCCTAGGGAAGATTTGGCAATGTTTAGAAACAATTTTGGTAATCACACCTTGGGGGAAATGCTTATGATATCTAATGGGTAGAGGCTAAGGATGCTGCCTGTCCTAAAATGCATAGGACAGCCCCCCACACAACAAAAAATTTTCTAGTCCCAGATGCCAGTAATTTTGAGAAAACCTGTTCCTATCAATGTAATTCCTAGTTTCTCTCATTGTCTCAAATGTTCTTCACTCTCCTCAGACTTCCAATCCCCAAATCCTTCACTCTCAGCAGAGAAAACGGAACCATCAAATGGGAACTCCTTTGACTTCCCACCACCAAACCCAACAACTTCCCTGCATCTGTACCCGTCCTAGCCTGCGTCCATTATGTCACTTTCTAACAAGGGCCAGTCCTTCCATGCATGCTCTGGTCCCCTATTCCAACACCAGCAGATCTTCTGCAGTATCACTCTGATGCCTACCACTGGAATTAGCTCAGACCCCACAGGCCAAGGGGAGCAGTCCCAGCAAGGCTGCCTTTCTTCCAATGCCAGCCACATTTCTGACCTACTGGCTACAATTTTAGGGGTTCCCATTACCCCTTCAGCTTCAACAGTTCACTAGAATGACTCACAGAACTCAGGAAAGTGCTATCCTTATTATTATAATGTTATTATAAAGGACCAGCCTTTATAATAAATAAAGATATAATAACAAATAAAGAGACACACACAGGGCAAGGTCTGGGAGGGTCCTGGCTGCAGAGCTTCTTTGTCCTCTCATCGACCACGATTGATTTCAGTGCCCTCCCCAGAAGTTGGGTTAGCTCAAAGCCCCCAACCCTCTAATCACCTGTTAGAGTTTCTGATAGCCAACCCGCATCCCAAGCCATCTTGTTAGCATAAACTCAGATGTGATGCTAGGAGTTCATTGAACAGCAAAGACATTCCAATCACTTTGGAAATACCAAGGGTTTTAGAAGTTCTGTGCCAGGAATTCAGGACAAAGATTAGACAGATGCTTTATTATACCTCTTCTGCTCTACTGGGTCCTTCTCATTAACACTGCTCCCTTCTTCAAGCAAGTAAGTTTTAAAACCCTCCTATGGGGCGCCTGGGTGGCTTAGATGGTTAAGCATCTGCCTTCAGCTCAGGTCATGATCCCAGGGCCCTGGAATCGAGTCCCGCATCAGGCTCCCTGCTCTGTGGGAGCCTGCTTCTCCCTCTGCCTCTCTCTCTCTGTTTCTCATGAATAAATAAACAAAATCTTTAAAAAAAAATAAAATGAAATAAAAATAAAACCCCCCATGACTCTACATCTCCCTCCAGCTACTGTCCCCCCAGCCCCCGCCACAACCAAACTAGGTGGCAAGGACTGCCAGTGATTCTCTAGCCTTACATTTTTCACACAGCTATAAATATTACTATAAGTAGAATGCCCCATCTCTGAAAAACAGAGCCCGATCTCTGGGAGGGCTCTGTTTTGTGCCCATTCCTATTGATCTCACTGTGCCCATGAGGTTGCTGCCCTCTGACTTGCCAGGTCAAGTGGGAGGATTGGCCTTTCACAAACCATGTGAGTTAAGAATGAGGGACATGGGGTTTGGACCGATTTTCAGAATGCACTTGAGTCCTGTAAAGCATCCGGGGCTCATATATATTTAATCAACTTCCAACCCCTAATTCCTCTAAGAACTCCAAAAGAGACAGTGGGAAAGACTATATTGCTACTTGACAGCAAGGACTGTTAATACAGTGAACCCAGACAACCTAGATCCCAAGTCAGTGGCACCTACAGAATATATGGCTTATGTGGGTACCCATGGGTTGTCCCAGATGGGGCAGAGAGCCCATAGAAAAGACTGGATTTCCTGGTACATGGGAAGACAGCAGCTTGGAGCATTTGGGATATTTTTATTATTCGTTTGTTCTCACAGACACATTAAAGACCAGGACATCCTAGTTAACATAAAAACACACACTGTGTTGGTGAGAAATCAGCCCAGGTATGTGTTTGGGCAAAAGAAGCAAAAAGAAAATACATTAGTGCCCTTTAAAGGAATTTCCCCCGACGGTCTTCAGGATTCCCCTTCAGTTTCTGTTCACTTTGTACAAAGGTGTTTGTATATAAAGAAAGGATTTGAATATGTATAAGAAAGTCTTAAGTATAAACATCCTAAGGCTTTAAGATGTTTAGACCTATTGCTTCCTGACCTCCAGAACAAAGCTATGGCTAATTAGAGACGTTTAGTGAGCTTTAGAGCTAGAGAAATGCACATTTACGGGGCACATCACGGGCGTGCTGAGGAGGGCAAGCGAAGGTCTGCTCAGAACAAGGAGGTGGCTCTCCCTGCTGAATAGGAACATGGATTTTATAATGAAAAACTGGCAGTAGAGAACGTGGTTCTAGCCTGTTCTAATATTTCAACTGCATAAATGGACACAAATATCTTTTTTTATTCTGAAGTCATTTCAAACACGCAGAAAAGTTGCAGGAATAGTACAAAGAACCCTTTCCCCACATCACCAATATTGAGTATTTGTCATACTTGCCTTATCATTTCTGTCCCCCAACTCCCGCTTCTCCATGTGTTATCCACAGACGTGTTTTTTCCAAACCACTTGAGAGTAGACGGACTATCTCATACCCCTTTCCCCTCCAGTCTTCCCTTTGTGGTTCCTAAAATCAAGGCTATTCTCTTACTAACCGTAGTACAATTATCAGATCTAGGGAATTTCGTATTAATATTATCTAAGCCACAGCCTATGTTCCGGTTTTGCCAGCCATCTCAGCAGTGCCTTCCATAGCAGCATGTTTTCCTGGCTCAGGCTCCACCCAGGATCGTGTATGGCATTTACTTACCATGTCTCCTTAGTTCCCCTTCATCTGGAACATTTCCCCAGCCTTTTTCAGTCAGGACATTAACAGCTTTTTAAGAATAAGGGCGATTTATTTTATAGAACACCCCTCAATTTGAATGTGTCTGATGTTTCCTTATGATTCATTTCAGATAGTGCATTTCTGGCGGGAATCCTGCGTGAGGGCTTCGTGTCCTTCTCAGGATATCACGATGGGAGGCATACGATGTCTGTTTGCCCCTCATTGGAAACGTTCCTTTTGACCACTTGGCTAATGTGTTGTCCGATTTCTCTCCTGTACAGATTTTTCATCTGGTATTTAATAATTTGTAGAGAGATACTCTGAGGCCCTGTTAACATCCTATCCCATCAAACTCTCGCTTCTTCCCAATCTCAAGTTCTTAACAGCCTTCTTTGAGTTGTTATGTAGATGAATGGAAACTTTTGGAAAAATATTTGAAGAAGCAAGCAAACGGTAATTTCACAAGCATTTGACAGAATAGCTGGCACTGAGCGTAGCTAAAGCAATCTCTGAGTTCACTCAATGAGAAGACCTCTTGTCATCATCATGGGCTGGGTGGCACTGGAGAAATGGCTTTCACGTGTGGAGAGATGGCCAGCCTTTCCAGGATGTTCTCTAAGGAACCAGAGAGATCCACAGACATCTGAAGAAATCTGTCAGATTCCCTCAAAACTGTGAAACCTCAGTTAGTCTCACTTTTGCGACAAAGGGTAAATTAAAAGGCAGGAAAATAAAATAAGGATTTATCAGAACTTTCTGGAAGCAAATCCATTCCAGGTTATCTCCGGAGTCTGCACATTTTGCTCAGTCCCCTCTGTCTCCTATTGTTGTGCCCATAGTACAGTTTGTTGAGAATAATGCTCAAAAGTTGTTCCTGTACACAGCATAGTATGAAACTAGAAACAGACATTTCAGAAAAATCTTCAACAACAGGAATTTTTTAAACAGTTTTTTCAAAGTTTATTCTCCAGTTATCAAAAGGCTTTTGAGCTCAGTCAGTTAAGTGTCAGACTTTTGATTTTGGCTCAGGTCATGATCTCAGGGTTGTTGAGATCCAGCCCCGTGTAGGGCTCCATGCTGGGTGTGGATCCTGCTTAAGATTCTCTCTCTGCCCCCACTCTCCCTCTCTAAAAATAAATCAATAAATAATTTTTTTTCTTTAAAGGTTTTTGAAAACAGAATATGCTATTCTCTAGGCCCCTAGTTAATTCAGGTGTTGTAGCCTATATAAAGCATTCACTTTCCTGAACCTTTGCTGAATCTCATGAAATACTGCCATAGAACCTCAGATTTTCTGTTAAGGTCTGTGTACCTGTGACTCCTTGTCTTTTGCTTTGGAAATATATAAACTACTTTATGTTTTTAGATGAACTTGCAAGAATGTTGAATATGCCTTACCCACTCTTCTTGTCTCCCCCCACCCCCCTCAGGACTTAAAACAGGCACCACCCAGGCCAATGGTCAGATTCCCCAGGCCGCACATTCTGTTAGCGCTGTTCTCGAAGAAGCCCAGAGGCATGCAGAAACAACTAAGGTAAGGCCAGAGAGTAAGTAACTGACATTCTCAGCCTGTCTCCAGTAAGCCCATATTCTAAACCATTAGCGGTGTCCGATAACTGCTCTCCTAAAAAGAGAAAATCTAGTTCCAACAACTAAGAAGTCACTATAATTTCATTTAGATAGTTGCCTTTTTGTTAATCTTAAAGTTATACCGGCTAGAATGGAAAGTTAAAGCCAACTGTTACCACATTGCTCCAGGAAAATGGAAGAATTTTTTTTTAATGCTGATGCTTGGTAAATATTTTTAATTTAGCTACATTGATTTTGGCTGAAGGGATTTTCTTGCTGAAGGGCAAGTGGTTTTAGCACTCTGAAAGTGGACCCTGAGTGTTAAGCCCTTGGGATTTTTACTTATCTTTTTCTGAATAAATAGAACAGTTAGTCAGAAGCCCTATATTAAATGCTAACTAAGCCCCAAAACCAGATAAGAAGACTACTAAAAGGGTTTTAGTAGAAAATGTGCATTTTATATTTTTCTGTTAATGATCAACATACATCCTCAGGGTGATGGAAAAGAAAACACATTTTAAAAGAATAGCCAAATTGATATAACATTCTCTATAACTTTTTTTCAGTAGAGATTAGCGAAGATTTATTTAATCTGAAAATTGTAGCTGAAAGTTGTAATCTAGTTACTAGTCTAATTGGTAACATCTCAACTGGCTATTCTGTTGAATATTTTTCACGTGTGGTTCAAACAGCCTTGAATAATTGTACCTTCCATTATTTTTCATTTCATTCGCCCCCTCTCATTTTGTCCATCAGCCAGTGGTGGGAGCAATTAAATCTTGTATTTATTGAAATTGTTATAATTTCTGAAAACCGTTGTAGACCATTAAAAGTTGTGTTTCTCTAATATTCTTATGAGCTTCTCAAGTCCGACATCAGGCACTGCACCTTCAGCTCTTACTATTTCTATGGTTCCTGTAAAGCCAACTGAAGAGAAACACTTGAAAATGCTGAAAGCAACAAAAGGATCCCAGAATAGAAACCACTTTGCTTTGTGTGAACATCAATTCCCAAAATGCTTGTTGAGAATTGTTTTTAAGTGCATCACTAGTCAACTAGCTTATCATGACAAGCAAATAAACCAAATAAAATAGAAACTCAATCATAATGCACTTGGTAGAAAAAAAATAACTTCTAAATTTAATCGTCAGTGGTAAGAGGTGGCTTAAGCAAAAGAAAAAAAATGAAGGCCTGATAAACTGTAAATTGCAATAATAATTATCACAAAAACAGAGGGATTCAGCTAAGCTGCCTGAAATTCCTGGGAAGTTGCATTATATAAATGTTAAGTTACTATTATCACCTATTCCACTGTTGGCAGAAGGAGGACTGTGTCTCTTTAGCCTTTGGCCAAGTCTGATGTTCTGGTTTCCTCCAGCAGTAGTATGGGCAGCATGATTTTACTCCACAGAACCGAGCCACACATTTAGCTCACTTGGTATCATCAAAACCTTGAGGCCTAGATAATAACAAAGCCTATGATGCTCATTTTATCCCTGATTAGCCAGCCGACTTTCACTCAGTTAAGAAAAGGTAAATCTAAGACTGTGGACCAGGTGTGTGGATTCTCAGTCCACCCACCACCTCCCTTGAAGTTGTCATGCCAGAGGGAGAAAAGCCTGTAATTGGCTTCTCCCTGGTAGCCCACAGTCCTGGGAAAAGGCATCTTTGTTCTTCCCATGCCAGCAATCACTGATGCAAGAGAAAGCAGAACAGTTCTTTGCTAGGAGAGTTATTCTTTGTGCCCAGATTTGTACAAAGCTTACCGGTAGCCTAGAGAGAACTCTGTTTTATTTTTCCCTTCCATCTTCCTTGTACTAATCAAAGGAGGACATCTAAGCCAGGAGTTTTGGGGAAGGTTTGGGGTAGCTTCTTAATCACCTCTCGGCCACTGGAGGTGTGACACAGAAGCAAAATAATTTTATAGACGCCTGCTCCTGACAACTGAGCTTCACAACCAGCTCAACTCAGGCCAAGAAAAATGTTATGGCTGCATATGCTGAGAACCGCCCCCCCCCCCGGGAGGGGGCGGTGAGGGGCTTGTCTTGGGAACCAAGGCATGAATGGGAATGCCAGGAGAGCCATTTTGCTTCCATTTTGAGTTTCCTTAAGCTGAGCTTAGGGTAGGTAAGGACTGAAGTAACCCCATAACTAGCTCAGCTCTGTATCACTAAAGCTCTTTCGATGACTTGGTCGTTGGGAAGAGATACATCTATAATCTAAATATAATAAACACCTCGTGTTCCATTTACTGAAGAAGACATGGTAGATTAGCGTTAAATAATGTTATCGGTAATACTGTTAAGGGCCATTTGGAGTCATTCTCCTAACGCATAGAGGAGCTAGCTCGCGAACCACCTGTAGTCTCAGGGCCTGAGGAATGGAGGCTCCCCCGCCCCTCGGGAGGCAGACCTCACCTTTCAATGGAAATGTCACGCTGTGCTTGCTCTGTTGAAGGACAAGAAGCCAGCCCTTGGTAACCACGAGCCAGGAGCGCCCAGGGCGCACCAGCTTCCCAAGTCCAGCCTGCCACCGCCCCCTCCCTTGCGGCGGTCTTCAGACATCTGCGGCAGCCCGAAGACAGCCCCCAGGGCCAAGGGCCCGGGCGGCGGCTTCCCGGCCCCGCCCGACGACTCTCTGCCGCCCCCCCCGCCACCGCCGCCCCTGGAGGACGACCAGCTCCCTCCGCCGCCCCCCGATTTTAACGACGCTCCCCCAGACTTCGTGCCTCCCCCACCGCCGTCGTTCGCAGGGGATGCGGGCTCTCCGTTGCCGCCCCCTCCCCCGCCCCCACCTGCACCTGCCCCCGAGGTCGCGAAGCCGCCCCCCGTTGGCGTCAAAAGACCTCCAGTCCCCCCAAAGAGGAAAGAGAACCCAGCACCGCCCGGCGGGGGAGGCAGCGGAGAGCAAGATTTCATGTCCGATCTAATGAAAGCTTTGCAAAAGAAAAGAGGCAACATATCCTAAGGGAAACGCATCAGTATCTTCTTGTGATGGGCATAATCACTTCTCACCTCAAGTGCATTTTTACTACTTTATTTCCGTGACATCTTGTTCATTTTCAATAAAATATTGACCCATTCAGACAAGAAATGATGTAAAATGTCTCACCGTAGCTCAAATACATTCATAACCATTAACCTAACACAGAGGTTAGAGTCTCTGCTAAATGTACATACCTGTTTCCACTTCTGTGAATGCATCTTCCCTTCCAAGTTAACTAAAATGTTTTTTATGTTCGTTTATTTTATGTTCAAAAGCATCAAATTAATAAAAGTTAAATTTTTTGTCTTGGAGATGGTACTTCTAAAAATGTCAGTGTATATAAATCTATTGTGATATCGACGCCATGTTATAATATACTTGACCTTTTAAAATAGCTTTCAAAGTCCTGGGCCTTCTAAAGTGTTGTTGATCTTGGAGATATTTTCCATCTCCACCCCCATGACCTTCAGAATTTTCTGAAAAATCAAAAGAGAAAAAAGGAAAAAACAGGAGAGGCAAAGTGAATTCAGTTTGAGACTCATGGCTTGATTGATGGGGGTCCTGGACATACAGTTTTGGTTTTGGTTTTCCAAAGGTCAAGTAACATAGTAATGAAGAAAAGAAATATGTAGAGTTTGGGGATTCTCTGTTATTACACTGCTATAAGTACCCTATAAATTAAAATTTAGAGACAGGAAAAGGCAGTCGTTTATATTCTTTAACCTGAAATGTTTTCTCTCAGATAAATTTGATGCTCAATTTTAATAGCCAGTTTATCTTGAGTTCCTGTTATCCTATCTCACTTCTCTTTCAAACTAACTTCTGGGAATCCTTTTAGATTTTCTGAGCTTTATTTCCACGGTTCTGTTTTATTTTTCTTTTTAATTGCGAAACACCTCAAAATCTTTTTTTTTTTTTGAAGTATAATTAACACACAATGTTACATTAGTTTCAGGGGTACAACGTAGTGATTCGAGAACTCTGTATGTAACTGCTCTGCTTACCACAAGGTACAATATCATTGACTATATTCCTTATGCGGCGCCTTTTATTCCTGTGACTTATCCATTCCATAGCCAGAAGCCTGTGTCTCCCCCTCCCCTTCACCCATTGTGCCCATCCCCCCACCCACACCCCTCCTCTGGCAACCATCAGTTTGTTCTCTGTATTTAAGGGTCTGTCTCTGCTTTTTTTGTTTATTGATTTTTTTTTTTAGATTTCACGTATGAGTGAAATCTTACGGGATTTATCTTTCTCTGACTTATTTCACGTGGCATAATATCCTCTAGGTCTATTCATGTTGCTGCAAATGGCAAGATTTTATTCTTTTTTATGGCTAATACTCCTTTGTGTATATATAGCACCTCTTCTTTATCCATTCATCTATCGGTGGCCACTTAGTTTACTTCCGTATCTTGGCTATTGTAAATAATGCCGCAATAAACGTAGGGGTGCACCTATCTTTTAGAATTAGTATCTTCGTTTTCTTTGGATAAGTAACCAGTAGAGGTATCACTGCATCATACGGTGTTTCTGTTTTAGTTTGAGGAACCCCCATCCTGTTTTCCACAGTGGCTGCACCAGTTTCCCTTCCTACCAACAGTGCACAAGGGCTCCTTTTTCTCCACATCTCAAAATCTTCTTAAAACAGGTAGAAAATAAATAATAACTCCTATGTTACTTTCTACTTAAGGAAGATGATTAATTTTTTTTTCAAATTAAACAGGTTTATTGGAAATATGCATTATAATCTTCAGGGAAGATTACATGCAGCATTTTACAAATGTATTTGACAGCGAAGCTTTCTGCAAATAAACACATTAACACCATCTAAGTGAAGATGATTAATCTTATGTTTTAATATTTGGGGGGAAGTAAGCTCTAAATTGACATTTAAAACAAAAAAGCAAATTCAGATGTTAAAGCCAAAATATTTAGTAATTAAAACTAATGAAGTGCTCTACACTTTTCCTAAGCATGTTCCTAAAATAGGATAGAAGATAAATGCTTTACATTAAATGTCTCCTCATGCACAGTAACCCTTTCCTGTTTGTTTTTGTTTTATGATGATCTTTGATGTCAGATGCAGTAAAAACACGACTTTTCTGAGACCTAGGGAAAGCCTGATCATTATGCAGATCTCTGGGACAATACAAGAAAGGTGTTAATGGCTGAATTTTCTTAGGAACTGATTTGGAGATGGAGAGCTCACAGAGGAAATGTAGAACAGAATGTCTGTGGCCACACAGAATTGTCCAGGTTGCTTCAACCTGACGTAGGTTAATGAACCAAGCCTGTGAGGTTCAGGACAAAAAGTTGTTCATTAGAATTACCTGGATCTTACTTGCCTTGTTCAAAATGACCACCTAGTTTGCAGATGAGGAAATGCATTAGTACTTGAGAAGAATAATTTAGAATTGAGTGCCTCTGCCATCAAAAAAATAATAACCCTTTGCTGACTGGATTTCAGAGTATAAAAACCTTGACGGCACTTCCCAGCCATGTCTAGAGCAGGAAGCAAACGCGTTCTCCATCCCACAGCCACAGAATCGCCAAGATGAAGGGACCCTGGAAACGACCCACTACATTAATTAGGATCATGACTCTATGTGACAAAGACCCTGGAGCAATCTTAAGCTAAGAGTAGGACTTAATTACACAATTCCGAGGAGCAGAATGCCAGTACCCGAGGCTACACGTACCCCTAGACTCCTGCGCAGCACCTAGAACTGGTGCCTGGAAAGTCATAGTTTTCCCCTCTCATCTCTGCTCCTGTCCATATGCTTGCCTCTTTGTCCCTCTCTTTGCAAACATCGTTATTCTCTTCGTGTTGGCACTCCGCCTTTCGGTTCCTATGGTGGAAGACAGTCTCACTTTCCAACTGCTAAATTTCTCTTTGCATCTGTCTAGAGGCCAGGATGGACTGGCAGTCTACCTTTTAGCCCCACCTGGGAGAATTCTCTAAAAGAGAACCTCATTGGCCTGAGTGAATAAAGGGTCATTGCTCAGCCAAATCACTGGTAGCCAGAACATAACACGGGAGGTACTGGGACCTATCACTGAATCAAGAAGGCTCAGAGAGGAGAATGAAGGCACTGAAGAGGGCAGAGGGAGAGAGCTGTGGTTGTTACGGGCTTCACAGAAGACCCCAAAATTGTCACTGCAAACATATTCCTAACCTAACAGAGAGAAGTCGGGCCTGAGAGTGTGCTTAACCGAGATCTCACAGAGCTGGGTTACAGTCCCAGTTTCGGAACTCCCATCCATACCATACCTTTCCTCTACAAGGGAAAAAATATATAAAAATTCAAACATTAAAATGTTTCTTTTAACATTTGATAATATGAATTCTAGGAAAGCTCCTGAAGAGAATTAACTGATTTTGTGGTCAAAGTGTTGATAGTTTTAGTGAACCAAAGTGTTGACTACATTGTGTGTCTCTATTCTTTGTTTGCCTGTGTGGTGGGCCCACTTTGATCTCTGTTATACCAGTATCCAAGAAAGAATCCTTTGTTAAGGTCTTTTCAGTCAGGAATCTTAGAAATTGGGGCTGCTTTTGCCTCATCTTGGGGCAGAAGTTTGCTTTCAGTAGGCCCAGGCACCAAATCAGGAGCTCTGTGTGTGATTTTCACTCAAGTGGAACAGAATCTCTAGTGTCTAGCAGAAAAGTCTTCACAAACACTACTTATACATGAGTCTACTTAGGTCAGCCTTGAAAATACACCAAAATCTGTTCCTCTTTCATGAAAAGCTTAGCCACAAATTTGGATGTGAGGGAAGTACCATCTTTGGGGTGGAGCCATAGAGGAAGGAACTGTGGGATTAAGACAGTAATCCTGTATCATAATTTATAATAACTACAGAATTTCGTGTATAATATTGCCAACAGGACAAAGACCCAGGTAATAGGATAACTACGAAGCAAAACAAAACACAGGGTTTGATCAAGTTTACAAGAAACAAGATTTAACATGCCAGGAGACAGACTCTCCTGCTTTCAGTGGGTCTCAGAAGGAAATGAACATTTAAGCTTCTACTGTGTGTTTTACATATTTTATTTAGTCATAGAAACAATGGCTGGTATGATACTGAAATTATCAAACTCAGTGATAACTGAGCCTTTGAAATTTGAGATTTTTTTATGACTTGATATATGGTCAGTTTTTATAAATGACCCACATGTGTTTAGGTACAATGTACTGTAAATGTTGCTTAGAATAGCCTTGCTAAGCATGTGGCTCAAGGCTTCCACAGCCTAATATGTAGTCGGCTTGCTCCATCAACTGCTTGGAAGAATGTGTTAAAATCCCCTTTGATGAAGGTGGATTTTTCAGTAGCTTCTAATTGTTCTGGTAAATTCCGCCTTACATATTCTGACACTTAATATTAAGTATAAACAAAATTTATTTGTATATTTTCCTGGCAAATTGAATGGTAGACCTCTGTGTACTACTTTTTGCTTGTTATATTATTACAACTATACCATCTCTTTTTGGTTTTTTGCCTGAAAAATCTTTCTATCCATTTATTGTCAAACTTTTTATATCATGATATTTTAGGTTTGCCACTTGTAGATGGCATAGAAGTGGACTTTGTTGTGTTTATATCTAGTCCAGCTACCATTGTCTTTTAACTGGCAAATTTATTTTTTTAACTCTTACTGTGATGATTATATGTATTTTTTTATGTCTTATTTTGTACTGTTTTTAATATCTTATTTTGTACTTTCTAGTATCTGTTTTTTTCTGGGGCTTTTTTCTTTCTATCTTTTCATGTAACTAAGGATTTTTCCCTTCCTCCATTTTGAATCTTATTGGAAAGTTATACACTGTGTTTTTATTCTTTCAATGGCTACCTATAAGTGACAACATCATACTTAAGAAGGTCTAAAGTTAAACAACTTTAACCAGGACAATACAAGACTTGAGAACACTTTAATTTCAGTCACACACACACACACACACACACACACACACACACACACACACTATATAGTCCAGTGTTTGAGTTCTGTTTCAGGTTTTTTTTTTCCCCTAGAATGTCTTTATTACACACTCATTCTTGAAAGATGGTATCACTGTATATAAAATTCTGGATTGGCTGTAGGTAAACTTTAGTAAATACCAAAGAACAGTGAGTTCTTTGAGAAAGTTGTCCCCCTATCTTCTAGCTTCCACTGATGCTGTTGAGAAGTTGGCTGTCAAATTATCATTTCATTTTGGTCATCTTTTTGTTCCCCTTCTGAAGGTGATTTTAAGACTTCTCATTATTGGGGTCCAAGTGTGGGTTTCTTTTTATTTGAATACTTGGGAATCTGGATAGGATACAGAATTCTAGTTTGGTGGGGGTTTTTTTCTCAACACTTTAATATTTCACTCCATTCTCTTCTTGCTTGCATGGTTTCTGTGAAGTCAAATGTAATTCTTATCTTTTTTCTTCCTCCATTTATAAGATGTTTTATTCTTCTGGCAACTTCTGGGATTTCTTATTTATCTTTGATTTTCTAGATTTTGAATATGATATGCTTAAATAGTGGTGGTGGTGTTTGGGGTGTTTATCCTACCTGGTATTCTCTGAGCTCCCTGGATCTGTGGTTTGGTGTCTGGCATTAATTTGGGAAAATTCTCAGTCATTACTTCTCTTCCTTTCTTCCTAGTATGTGTATAATATACCTTTTGTAGTTGTCCCATAGTTCTTGGATATTCTGTTTTGTTTTGTTTTCAGTCTTTTTTTCTCTTTGCTTTTCAGTTTTAGAAGTTTCTATTAACATATCCTCAAGCTCAGAGATTTTTTTTTTAAGCTGTGTCTAGTCTACTAATGACACCATCAAAGGCACCTTCATTTATGTAAGAATGGTTTTGATCCCTAGCATTTTTTTATTCTTTCTTAGATTTTCCATCTCTCTGCTTACATTATCCATCTATTTTTGCATGTTGTCTACTTTTTCAATTAGAGCCCTTGCATGTTAACCATGGTTATTTTTAAATACTGGTCTGAGAATTCCAACATTCCTGCCATATCTGACTGTGTCTCTGATGCTTGCTTTGTCTTTTCAAACTGCTTTTTGCCTTTTAGTATGGCTTGTGATTTCTTTGTGAAAGCTGGACATGATGTGTTGGGTAAAAGGCATTGTGGTTAATATGCCTTTAGTAATATGATAGTAAGGTATGGGGAAGGGGAAGTGTTCTATAGTCCTATGATTAGGTCTCAGTCTTTTAGTTAGCCTGTGACACTGGGCACTGGTCTGTGCACTTCCCAAGTGCTTCTCAGTTTTTTTCCCTCTTAGGTGGGACAAGATGGCTACAGAGGGTTAGAGCCAAGTATTTCCCTTCCCCCACACGGAAGGGTAGAGGAGGCTGGATTTGGTATTCTACTTTCCCCTGGCCAGTTAAGCTGTGATAAAATCTCACTAGGTTAGGCTTTGGTAAAATATTTTTTCCTGCAGGCAGTTCTTGTTAAGAAGACTGGAATGCTCTGGCGTATTTCAAAATGAGCTACTTTCCCCTCTTTCTCTGCTGGAAACATGAGGGCATTTTTCTAAGATCGTCACTGTGAGAACCTGGTATAACTCCTGGAAATAAAACTCACAAAAGTGTGGGAATGTCACCTGAATGGATCTCCTTGGAGCTCCTAACTCTCAGACTTGTAACACATCTCTCTCAAAAATTCACAAACTAAAACAGATTGAAAATAAGTAAGAATGAGTAGCACAATTGAAAAACTTGATCCAATAAAATACATAGTATTTACATTAACTTAGAGAATATACATTCTTATCAAATATGCATGAAACAATTATACTTTTCTATGTATTAGGACACACAGTAAAAAAATCAAACTCCCCCAGATTGGTATAATGTATGTCATAGTCTCTGGCCACAAAGTGAAATAAAACAAATAACTACAAAAGAATAGCCAAAACAAAAAAGCCAACCCACTTGGAAAGTTAAAGCAACTTCTATAGAACTCTTAGATTAAAAATAAAATCAATATGAAAAATACAGATTAATGGGGCGCCTGGGTGGCTCAGTGGTTGGGCATCTGTCTTCAGCTCAGGTCATGATCCTGGGGTCCTGGGATTGAGCTTCACATCAGGCTCCCTGCTCAGTGGGGAGTCTGCTTCTCCCTCTCCCTCTGACCCTCCCTCCAGCTCATGCTCTTGCTCTCTCTCTCAAATGAATAAATTTTTTAAAATGCAGATTACTTAGAAACTAATAACAATGAGAATAGCCAAAGCAGTACTCACTAGAAATTTTATAGTCTTCATTTCATGTATTAGAAAATAAGATTAAAAATGAATGAACTAAGAGTATACTAAACCAGGAAAGTCAAAAGAATTAAAAAAAACCTAAAGAAATTAGAAAGATTTCACTTATAAAGAGAAAAATAAAAATTAAACAGAAGACTAAAAAAAAGGCAAACAGATTACCTGAAAAGGCCAACATAAAAGACTAAGGTTTAGCAAATGTAATCAAGGATAAAAGATCAAGAACATATATTAAGAAATTTAGAAACAAGTACAGGGACAAAGTTACAGATATGGAAGAAATTAAATATTAAAAGACAATAAATAGCACATATAATATGTGTCAACAAAATTAAGCATCTTGATGAATTAGATTAATTTTTTAAGAAACGTATGAATTACCAAATTGGATGCAAGAGGATACAGAAAACCTGTAGTCTCATAATCACAGGAAGATATGAAAAGAGTTTTCATTTACCTACTATCTCATTTCCCTTTCTTCTTAATTAACAGAAGATCTAGGTGGAATGACAACATACTTGGCTAAAAAGAGTTTCCTAGACTCGCTTTGCAGCCATAAATGGTCATGTGACCCAGTCCTTGCCAGTGAAATCCAAAAATAGAAATGAGATCTAAGTAAAAGACTGTTGGCGATTTCTAGGAAGGATTTTTGTTTCCCTGTTACAGGCATCCTCCCTTCTTCCCCATTCCCTTCCTCCATCCTGACTGGACTGAGGATCAAAGCTTGGAGGTCATCAGTTATTTACCGACCATGAGGCAACAAGCAGAGGACCAATTCAGTGCCATAAGGAGATGGGGGAATGGAAAGTCTTGGGCCCCTCAGGGCATTGCTGAGCTGTTGCACCAGCCCTAGAATGCTTGGTCATACACTTCCCTTTGTGTGACTCAAACAAACCTCTATGTGGTTAAGACATTGTTAGCCAACTTCCAGTTATTTGCAGCTGAAGAAAAAGAATTTTCAATTCTCAGGTGATATGAATATCTACTTAAGTTCAACAACAAGGCTAAGATGAACCACAGAAACCAAAAGCTATCCTATGTACCAGTGAGCCCATTTAGAAAAGGTAGTACAAAAGTGATCTCATCCAGGGCGCCTGGGTGGCTCAGATGGTTAAGCATCTGCCTTCAGCTCAGGTCATGATCCCAGAGTCCTGGGATCAGGTCCCGCATCGGGCTCCCTGCTCCTTGGGAGCCTGCTTCTCCCTCTGCCTCTCTCTCTCTCTGTCTCTCATGAATAAATAAAATCTTTAAAAAAAATAAAAATAAAAAATAGAATAAAATTTTAAAAAGTGATCTCATCCACAATAACAACAAAAACTACAATATATCTAAGAATTGATATAAGAAATCTTCAAAGCTAGAGGCACCTAGGTGGCTCAGTCAGTTAAAGCGCCTGCCTTCAGCTCAGGTCATGATCCCCCATCAGGCTCTCTTTCTCTGTCTTAAATAAATAAATACAATTTTTATTTTTTTTTAAGATTTTATTTATTTATCTGAGAGAGAGAGAATGAGAGACAGAGAGCACAAGAGGGAAGAGGGTCAGAGGGAGAAGCAGACTCCCTGCCGAGCAGGGAGCCCGATGTGGGACTCGATCCCGGGACTCCAGGATCATGACCTGAGCCGAAGGCAGTCGCTTAACCAACTGAGCCACCCAGGCACCCAATAAATACAATTTTTAAAAAAAGAAATGTTTTTAAAAAAGAAATCTTCAAAGCCTATATGAAGAAAACTATAAATTTTTATTACAGGACATAAAAGAAAATGTTAGGAAACAGGTACAGATAGCCCTTACTTTGCATAGTTCCAACATGCACAAGTTCCAATTACCACAATTTAGTTAAATAACACTAGTTCCCCAACATTTGCTACCATGGTATTATAACTGAACAACTGGGTAAAGTACAAACTTCATTGTTAGCATTACAGTCCACAAATGACTACATAAAAAACAGATGAATATTGTGAGCAGTGACCAATCACATCAGTTCTTTCAAAGTCTGTTAGTGATTGATCACTGTATATTTGTTATTCAGTTTATGCACAGACAGCAAAGTGTGTAGTTGCATTGGCTCCTTGTCTCCCAGTGGTAAACCCACATGACATTTCATAAAAATGATCATTGAGGGGTGGCTGGTTGGCTCAGTCGTTAAGTGTCCGCCTTCAGCTCAGGTCATGGTCCCAGGGTCATGGAATCAAGCCCCATGCATCGGGCTCCCTGCTCAGCGGGAAGCCTGTTCTCCCTCTCCCACTCTCCCTGCTTGTGTTCCCTCTCTCACTGTGTCTCTCTCTGTCAAAAAAATAAAATCTTTAAAAAAATTTTTTTTTAAAAAGATCTTGAAAGAGGGAAATTGGCAATAAAGATGAAACTGCAATACATAAATGAAAAATGATAATACTGAAAGTGAAATTCAAATTTAGCATAAATGGAGTTATAGGAAAAACAGTGGCAACTAAGACGTAGAAAAGATCCTAGCTCTGTATTATGAATTATATGACAAGAAAGAAGGCAAGCACTGTTCAAGCCACTTGATAAATTTTTTAGGAAGAAAGAAAACACTTTCTCAATGTTTCTAATGTTTTAAATTACAGTGCACTAAATATGTGTTTTACTATTTTATTTCCCTATATATCCATAGCCAACAGTGAAAGAGTTTTTAAGGTTTTGACCAAAATTTTTGAAGATCACAAAACAATCATAATTTTTCCCATTCATTATTAAGATCACTTTGCATGGTTTTAGTTTGCATGGCCATTTTTACAGTCCTGCAGTACCATGCAAAATGAGGAATGCCTGTAGTATGTTCCTGGATGGGAAAACTCAATGTTGTAAAGATGTCAGTTCTTTCCAAGTCACTCTATAATTTTTTTTTTAAGATTTCATTTATTTGCCAGAGAGAGAGAGAGAATACAAGCAGGGGGAGCAGCAGGCAGAGGGAGAAGCAGGCTCCCTGTGAGCAAGGAGCCAGATGTCGGACTCAATCCCAGGACCCTGGGAACATGACCTGAATCGAAGCAGATGCTTAACTGACTGAGCCACCCAAGCGTTCCTCACTCTAAATTTAATATAAACCCCAATCAAAATCCCAGCAAGATTTTTTTCTGAAAATTGACACACATAAAAATTCATCTAAAATAAATAACAAAGAAAATATTTCTTTTATTTACAAAGAAAGAGCATGTACATGCACAAGTGGTGTGGAGGGGCAGAGGGAGAGAGAGAGAGAATCTTAAGCAGGCTCCACACCCAGTGCAGAGCCCCATCTCACAACCCAGAGATATGACCTGAGCCGAAATCAAGAGTCAGACGCTCAACCAACTGAGCCACCCAGGTGCCCCTATCATTACTCTTCTAAAATGTTTTCTTTGTGGGGTGCCACCCAGGAGTGGCTCATTCGGTTAAGCGTCTGCCTTCGGCTCAGGTCATGATCTAAGGGTCCAGGGATCGAGCCCCAGGTGGGGGGCTCCCTGCTCAGTGGGGAGTCAGCTTCTCCCTCGCCCCTCCCCCCTGCTTGTGCTCTCTCTCTCTCTCTCTCACGCTCTCTCTCAAATAAAATCTTTTTAAAAATTTAAAAAAATAAAAAGGATTAATGATAGCAGAATAACTTAAAATATACTATACTGTTGACACTATACAATCAAAATAAGAGTTGCATTGCTAGAAGAGTTGAAAAAATAAAGTCTAGCAGTGAGCTCAAAGATATGAGAACTTAATATATAATAAAAGTATTTCAAACATGTATGAAAAGGATAAACTATTTGACAAATAGTACAGGGACATTATCTGCCAGTGTGGCGAAAAAAAATCAACAAATCTCAAGGGGATTAAAAAGTACACATTCTAAAAATACTAGAAGAAAATATGAGGAAATACTTTTTATAAAATTTAAACAATACAAACCACATATAAAATCCAAGTGATTTTTTAAATTGCCAAATTCAAATATATGAAAATTAAAAACCTGTTTAAAAAGACACCACCAAAGAAGAAAGTACTGATGATAGAAAAGAAACACTATTGGGGCGCCTGGGTGGCTCAGTTGGTTAAGCGACTGCCTTCGGCTCAGGTCATGATCCTGGAGTCCCGGGATCGAGTCCCGCATCGGGCTCCTTGCTCGGCAGGGAGTCTGCTTCTCCCTCTGACCCTCCCCCCTCTCATGTGCTCTCTCTCTCTCTCGTATTCTCTCTGTCTCAAATAAATAAATAAAATCTTAAAAAAAAAAAAAAGAAACACTATTTACTACATAAAAAACAAAAATTATCTGCTACATGAATAACAAAAAATTGATATTAAAATAATAAATTAGGGGCGCCTGGGTGGCTCAGTCGGTTGGGTGTCTGCCTTCGGCTCAGGTCATGATCTCAGGGTCCTGGGATCACCAGCCCCACATCGGGCTCCCTGCTCAGCGGGGAGTCTGCTTCTCCCTCTCCCTCTTCCTCTGTGCTCTCACTCTCTCTCTCTCTCTAATAAATAAATAAAAATCTAAAAAAAAAAGAAAAACAAATTTCTAGGATCATGTACACGAGGAGCCATCATGAATAAAACCTCACTGGCCACACATGGGACAATTTGTACATAGGTTAGGATAATAACTGCAATAATCTAAAACATAAAATGTGCTTAAATTCAAGAGTTCATAATGATACTAAAACAAATAAGCCTACTGGCTGTCTTTGGAGCATGCTTGGGAACCAATCATTTGCCTTTCTGTATCTCAGGATAACCAATAATTAATGATAGAAAGTTTTCCTTTATAGAAGGATTACAGCTAACAAATAAATGCTAGGATTAGATTATCATTTTACAACCTTATTGAATCAGTGGGTCAAGGAGATGACTGTCAGGGGCTGCTTATATCACAAAAAGAGACAGCCAATATGTACTTGTTGGTGGAAGTACACACACTTGCCTTCTGATGGCAAGTATTTCCTCCGATAAATAGAAGGTTTATAGAAATACAGGTGACAGAGCAACATGCTAAACAATAACACAGAGATGCAACCAGCAAAATGCAGACTCTGGGACACACTATGGGATAAGTAACCTGCTTTGTTCAACCAAAACAAAAAATTGCAAGGAAAAAGAAGATGCAGGCGGTTGTATCCAAAAATATCAAAAGAAACTCAAGAGATTTTGTCATCTAATTCGAATGTGTCTTTACTTGGATCCCAATTCAAATAAGTAACTATAAAATAATAATAGTGATGATAGTAACTTATAAAACAATAGGAAAAATCCAAAAACTAGTCATTTGATTCGATGAATTAGGGAGTTGTTCAGTTGTCTTAAGGTGATAAGGTTTGGCATGTGTTTTCAGTCATTAATGTTTGGAGATGCGTATAGAAATATTTGTAAACTAAATGAAACACATCTGGGAACTTATGTGGGGATACAGAAATTATACCTCAATTAAAACAATAACTAGAAATGAGGGGAAATGTGTAGGGATGTAGATGAAATAACACTGATCACACATTGATAATTAAGCTGGCTGGTAAATCAGGTTCATTATACTATTCTCTTTACTTTGGTTAATGTCTGAAAACCACTATAAGAGAAAAAAAGCCCTAGGAGTATGGTTAAACTGCATACTTATCTGATGTGCCCCACAGCACTGGGTACATAGCATGTCATAGATGAATACTTACAAGTTCATTAAAAGATTGCCATAAGATTTTTCAGTTATTGAGAATAACTCAAACACCTTACCAAACATATTTTATTATTCCACCGAAGTTATTCATTAGAACAAAAATGATCACAAAGTTGTTCCAAAGAATAGGTCCAGTTTATTTGATTAAAAAATATTTGCAAACATAATCCTTTTTATGAAATGTGGGGTTGTCATCAAAATGTAGTCATTAAGAATTTATCAAATAGATCACTCTATGTCGAATTCAATGACAGAAGTATTCCTTAATTTATTCACCCTAAATTAAGAGGAGCAGCTAACTCTAAGGTCTTTAGCCCAAGAAGGAGTAGGTGAGGAGTAGCCTGCTTTCTCCGCTGCAGAATGCTTCTGGAAAGGATGCTGAAGAACGTGCTGGAGAAGAGAGACCTGCCAAACAATTGAAGCACATAGATACAGATTTCTTTCTCAGGACCCTTATCAATTTTCTAAATTCCCAGAATGACAAGGTTAAATATATATTTCTTTAAAAATATTTAAACATTTTATGTTTTATTAAAATTTCAACTATAGTTGTTACTTAAAATTTCTATCATTCCACAGAAAGTTCCTTTAAGTACTAGTTTTGTGCTAAAACAGGAGAGCAAATACATACCCTGTCACAAAGACTATATATATACGTCCCAATAATTTTAAAGTTCTTTTACAGCATTAAGAGAATTATAATTTTCTAAAATATTTACAAAAATAAAAGAATGTCAGTGGTTTGCCATCTTTCTAAATCAAGGGCATGGAGTCCAACTCATGCTGCTTCCTCATTTGCAATTTGACCCTTGGTAACAGACTGAGGCATCAAAGAACACACCTCTTTCAAAAGTAATTCTAGGATCAAAATGTATATTTCCAGCCAGTTATAAAATAAGTCCTGGGAATGTAATGTCCAGCATGGTGACTATAGTTAATAATACTGTATAGCGTATTTGAAAGTTGCTAAGAAAACAGATCCTAAAAGAAGTCATCACAAGAAAAAAATTTTTGTAACCATCTATGGTGATGGGTGTTAACTAGACTAACTGTGGTCATAGTTTCACAATATATACAAATATTGACTCATCATGACATTAAAGTAATATGTTATATGTCAACTATACCTCAATTAAAATATACTTTTTGGTGGTTTTGTCATTTCTTGGGTGTAAATAAAGGAATACTTGCTTCTGACAGAAAAAGCTGCATGATTATCTATACTAAGAAAGTACCAAGAGATCAGAGATCAAATTACTGTATTACTAATATTTAAAATAGGAAGACTCATCATAATCAATATGGTGCTCTTAGAACCTCTCTTAACTTCCCCCAGGTGCTTTATACATATCCTTTTGTTGAAGTTAGTTTTATACCTATCTAATCTCACTCGTTGGCTAAAAATCTCCCTAAATACATTTTTACATACTTCTTCATAGCACCTCACATACAGTCTCAAGAAATGTTTGATGCAGGCAGGTAAACATAAGTTGTATGTGTAAAAGTTTACCTTACAGAGGTTTAACAAAAATCTTTTTCCTTCCCTGCATGAGACTTGAACCCTTAATTAACTTCCTAGGTCTGTTCCCCTAGTCACTTGATAAGGTCTTATATGTATATATTTATATTTATACTTATATTTATATATATAGATAAAACCATATAACATTGCTTATGACTGACAAATAGCATCTGGATGGGAGAACTGTAAACACCTGACAAAATGCTTTAGGCTTTCTTTAGTGTGGTGACTCGGTACAAGGCAGGTCTCTTGTGGGGACACTGGAAACTCCGCCTATGGGGTTGTGACAAGAGGTACTGGTTTCTATGGAACATGAAGCTTTTAAGCCAGGGCTGCCCTGCATCTTCCCAGTGTGGGCCCTGTCCCCGCACACCCAAGCTTCGCTGCTGTGCCGGGTGCTAGCATGGACTACAAGAACTCCTGCAGATGGGGAGCCTGATGTTGCCCTGCTGGTAAGCCAGTCTGTCCTCTGTCTGAGCCAAGTGGGGCCAAGAGCAGCCTGAACCTGAATGTGCACCTGAACCTAGGAAGACGCCTCTCCACCCACGGTAGGTGCTGCACCCTTACTCAAAGATAATTTGGGGGAAGGGAAGAAAACAAGGAACAAGAGATAGGGAAGGAAAGAGAAACAAGCCAACAAAACAACTGATGAAACAGTGCTTCGTTTCCCCAGCTTTGGCTGATTTAAAGACAAATACTGAGCTCTCTCCCTTCTCTTTGTCTTTCTTTCATACCATAAAAGATTACATTTTAAAATGTTTTATTTTCTAAAGTGAAAACCTAGATTTGTCAGGCTAATGAAACTACTGAAATAAAAAGTTAATGCAAGTCCCAAATTAGAAATAGCAAAAATAGGGGGCGCCTAGGTGGCTCGGTCAGTTAAGTGTCCGACTCTTGATTTTGGCTCAGGTCATGAAAGGGTCATGAGATCGAGCCCCACACTGGGCTCCACATTCAGTGGGGAGTCTGCTTGAGATTCTCTCTCTCCCTCTCCCTCTGCCCCTCCCCCCACTCACACATGCTCTCTTGTGCTCTCTCTAAAATAAATAAATCTTTAAAAGAAAAAAGAAATAGCAAAAATAGTTTCTCTCTCGTGCCAATTCTAATCACTTGGTAGTGACCACATACGTGCTGTGGTGAGAATGATTCTGAGGTGGGACCAGTTAAGAGAGAAAGAGAGCCCAGCATCGATAACATCCACTCCAGGGCAGGACAGTGACAACAGGAGTGCCAAGGCCAGTCCTCTTCTAAAAAATATACTATGTGCATTGCATTTTAAATAATTGATTATGAAGTATTTGAAGCATACAAGAAGGTATGCAGAACAATACAATGAACACCCGTGTATCCTCCACTCAGCTTCAGAAATCAGATACTTCCAATCTGATTAGAGCCCAGTATGAATCTCCTTCCCTAACTCAAATTTCTTCCTTACCTCAAAGTAACCACTGTCCGAAGATGATGTTTCTCATCTTTATTCCTTTTGTTACTTTCATTATATATGCATGCATCCCTATGTGGCATATAATATTGAACGTGTTACACCGTGTTTAAGTGGTACTTATATGCCTTTGCCACTTGCTTGTTTTGCCTAACATTATATGTGGGATTCATCCAGGCAGATGCATGGAGACTTAGTTCACCCCATCTTCACTGCTGTCAGGGTTAATTTAAGTGGACCCACGTGGCTAGTGCCATGGACACCTGCTAGAAGCAAAAAGCTAATTCCCTCTGCAGAGAAGCACCCTTAAATCAGGCTTCACTGGATCTCAGAGATTGAAATCCAGAAGTCCAAAACATAAGCAATAAACAGTAGAATCAGACCCTCAGAAATCTGAATAATATAGATATGGGATATAAATGAATCTTTAAAATTTTAAATCCATTAAAGAATAAATTAGAAACTATGAAAAAAAATGATTCACTGAAAAACAAAAAAAAGGGAGACTAGGCAGCAAGAATTCTTAAAGTTAATAAAAATAAAGCCAGAAGCCTCAAACACCTTACCTCTGAAAAATCATTCCTTTCTGCTTTTCGCACTGCAGATTCTGCCATCCAGTTCTTCAGTACATACCTAGGATTAACAGCTTAAGGGGGAAAAGCATGTTTTGGAACAATAAATTACTAAGTCCATACAGGCCATATGAAATTATCCCCCAAATTGGATAAGCTTTAAGAACTGTGCTGGAATGTATGGTGATTAACATAACATAATAAAATTAAATTAAAAAAAAAAACTGTGCTGGAAGGTGCAAATGAGAAGAAACGATCAGCATCAGTCCATTTTTGTTGTTTATAAACAATGTGCACTATTATGGTACAGAAAACACTTTTTTGAGCGTTATGAGCAATACTGTATTTGGTTTTTCTCTTCAGTGTTTCATCACTACTTTGGTTTTTTCACCATGTTCAGTTCACTAAGCACTTTCTAAAGCATGGAGAAAGTAGTGAATGCATCTGAATTAGGCCCTTTAGCCTAAGTGGAGGTAGTGGGGGAGAGAAGTTGCTGCTTTTAACATCTTTAAGCTCAGAATCCAGGTCTGACTTAGTAGGACTGCTCAAAGTTAATGCCGCCAAGAGCAAACATGAAAGGTTACATGCAGGCAAAACTCTTTATAAATTTATATTTTTTATAGTAACCATGCATTTTGTCATTTTAAAGGTATTATAATAATGGCACATTTAGAAAAATTCCAGAAACTACGTCTTTAGTTGAGATGAGCCTTTTCCAAAATAATTTATCAACTGAATGGAAAGGAGGGATGCTTCTCCCCACTAGCACAACAGAAATTCCAGGAATCATCATTTTGTGATTCTCAACAGTTTGCTGAGCTACTTGAATGGAGGAAACATACAAATTCCCTTTCAACTTGGTTTTAACAATCTACCAAGTTACGACATATAATCTAGTTATAAGAAGTGCCCTGTGACCCAGTAATTCTGTAGGAACATAGTCTATGAGAACAAATTTAAACATAAAAAAAGTATTATTTATATTAAGGAAAACTAGAAACAATTTAAATACTTAGTAGGGGAATAATTAAGTAAAACACTGCATACCCTTTCAAAGAAATATTATGCAGCTGTTAAAAGTGTTACATTATAAAGAATGAAGCAGCAAGGGAAAATGCCTTATTTACTTTTAGCAGAAAAAAAAAAGAAAGACCTAAATTATACCATTGTATGATTACTACTACATTTTTCTCCTAATCAATACACACAGAGAAAGAGAGACTAGAAGTAAATGCAAAAAGTAAATAATAACTGTATTTGGGAAAACAGGATTTTTTTTTTTAGTCTTTCTATAAGTTTGCATTTTTCAAATTTTAAAGAATTCATACAGTACTTGTTTAAAACAAGACACATATACACAGAAAATACAATCTTTAAACAAAAAGGAAACTAACATGCAAGGGGAATTGTGGAAATGCTCAGCATAGGCAGAGGGAGAGCAGAGTCTTCCAATGAAATGTTTGACAAATTTGACAAACATTGCCTAGAAACCTGGCAATGAAATACTGTTAAAACGTACTAGAAATTTCAGCTACAAGCAGAAGTGCTTTGGACCAAGTTATAAATATACAAACTACTTGAAAATCAGAAAATTATAGATCTGTTTATAAGATTGTTTGAGGAGTTATTGGATTCTGTACATTTTTATCTAGTTGGGAATTTTCTGTTGATGGGTTATTTCTTTTGGCAATAAAATTTTAAGCAGTCGGTTAGTGAGGATTCTGTCCACACACAAACCCTGCCAGAGTTCCATGTAATGTGGTAATCCCTGATCCACTAGAGTGTTGACTACTTACGGACAGGGCTCAAATTCATCTTTGTAGTTTCACCTTTCAACAGAGTGACTGTACAAAAAGGGGCATGTAATAGGGGCTAAGTATATGTTTCTGAATAAGCAAATTTAGTGCTGAAAGAGATTTAAGACTATGTTTTACTGACCACATCATAATATAAATAAAGCACGTCACTGCTACCATACAAATGGAAAAAATTAACGTTATCAGAAAGTCAGCAGATTCGATGGCCATAAAACACTGAACTCTTCAAATTATTAAACGGAATTAATCTCTCATAGGCTGGCAATGAAACTGGAAAATGGTAGTTCTATTTATCATTTATCTAACTCAATAAAAATAAATCTTACTCTCATTGTTAGTTATTAAAATACTTTGAGAAAAATGATTACAAATGTAGCATCTTCCATTGTTCCTTCTCTCTGTCTATTTTAATGTCCAGGAGGAAGAATGAAGAAGGAAATTTTTCTTTTATTCTATTATCTACAAAAGGTCAGGTCTGAAATACCTATTTGAGGTCAGAATTTATACTATCAGCTTAACTGAGAGCACTTTCACCTTGCTTCCCAAATGATCTTGCTTAATTTCTACTGAGAGTCCTCAGCACACAAAGGAAATGTCTCTGACTTGCAATGTCTCATACTAGCATTCTCTTTGTTTCTTTTCCAAAAGAGAGAAGATTGGGCTAAGCCAATCCCAGTCGGGGCCAATTCATTCTCCATGATCATTGGGCATATGGCTGTGTCTTCCAATGAAGCTCAAACCCAGGATTTCAACATAGTTGGCCTTGAGCTCTAATAACCTGTGTTCGGAGAACAAGTAAAGATTCTTTGGAGCATGTGCCACAAATTCACTACTAGGCACAAAGAAAGCAGAATTACACTGACGCATTTTCAGAATCACAACCAAGTTAGTTTTATTGCAGATGTAGCTGTTTTAGAGCTTTTTAAGATCTCCCCCCAGCAATATAAACCCAATCGCATCATGCTGGAGATACAATGGCCACTGTCAGGGCACAGTACCGACAGTAATCAAAAGCATTTCTCAAACAAGATTTTACTATGATCTTGGGCTGGGTGGGCACAATGTGACACAGAAGAGAAGTGATCAATGCCTTCTGGTGGCTTATGATCATAGAGTTATTCGGAGGCTTAAAAATTATAAATTTTATAGAGTTTTTTTTTTAATTCTAAGACCTTTAAAACACTCATCTTTGATGTTCCCATTGCTTGCAACTTGGAGCATTAACAAAAAAATTTTAAAGCAAATCTTCCCCTGGAATCCCTGGCTGGCTCAGTTGGTAGAGCATGCAACTCTGGATCGTAGCTCATGAGTTCAAGGCTCCACACTGGGCGTGGAGCCTACTAAAAAAAAAAAAAGTCTTCCCCTAATCTACTATTGATTTTTTTTTAATGTTTTGAAACAATATACAACAGCAATATATTATTAGCCTTTTGGTTTCTAAAAAACATAGTCATCATAGTCATCCCAGCCTTCCCAACAAAGATATTTAGTGTACTCTATACTAACTTAATAGCTGATACTTATTGAGTACTTATTATGTGCCAACTACCATCTCCTGATTTTGTGCAACAATCCATGATGTAAATGCATTTTATAGATGAGGAAACAAAAGCGAAGTCAAATGGATAGAATTGTTTTAAAACTGGACTGTCATGATTGCACAGTTCTTTAAATTTAGTTTATAAAAAATCACTGTACACTTAAAATGAATGAACTTTGTGATGTAAATTATACCTCAATAAAGCCACTAAAAAAGTATATATACACACCAGAAAGAGAAAAAGAGGGATGAAGGAATCGAGTGACCTGCTTAATAACATCTAGGAAATAAATGGCCGAACCAGAGCTCAGGTACAGCTGGTCCAACTCTGGGGGCCAGACCATACTGACCCTCTAAGGAAAAGAAACTCAGGTCAAGAGCTGAGAAATGAAGACCCTAGAAGGGAAATGAAGATTCAGACTTCACTACACTGGACACTCTTCTTAGATATTTTATTTCTTCATGCCTGTTCAGTTCTTCAATTCCACACCCCTGGTACACACTGTTACATGAATTTGTGCAATTTCTTACATATTTGCATTTTCCTATCAATTAAATATATAGTAATAACGTATGGAAGTGTACCTTTAAAAAAATAACTGCGCTATCATTATCAACTTTTATCAGACCGCTGCTCTTTGTAGAAATTTATCTTTTTCCCTTCCTTGAGAGCACATTGTTCAGCACTAGCTTCTCTAAAATAACTGAAAGCTGCAGCCTTGAGTTCATTAAATTTCTTTCATTTACCACCTCATCCATCCTGTCATAACCAAACAAATCCAAAAACTAAAAACTGTCACCACATGTTAGTCTTCCGATTTCTTCTTTCTCTTAACTGCTGAGTGTCCACATTCTGAGTTGGCTTATAAATTCTGTATGACTGCACCAGTGGACAGAAGTGGCTGGCAACGACTCCATGCTGAGCCCCGAAGAGATCACTCACTTCCCTGTAAAAGCTAAACTTGTTTGTTTGTTTTTTTAAAGATTCTATTTATTTATTGGACAGACAGGGAGCAAAAGAGCACAGGCAGGGGGAACCGCAGAGAGGGAGAAGCAGGCTCCCGGCTGAGCCGGGAGTCCAAAGCGGGGCTCCTGGGATCGTGACCAGGAGGATCGTGACCTAAGCCGAAGGCAGCCCCTTCACAGACTGAGCCACCCAGGTGCCCCTAAACTTAGTTTTATTTCTCTAATAATGTCCTGAGTTCAAGAAGCAATCTCACTCCCTAATCTAACATGGAATGTTAGCATCAGCCTTATTTCACTCACACAAATCGGCCACCCTGATGACACACACTAGCTCTCTATACAAGTCCTAAGTAAGACAACAGGAATCAAGGACTTTGAACCTACTCTCTGAACGTCTTTGATCTTGTTAGAATCCACACGTAGAAAGAACTAATTTCCATTTTTTTATGTTCCAAACCAAGTGTGAAGTCACATGGTAAACTAAAATTGATATACAGAGATGATTTCTTTTTAGAGCTATCACTTACCGGATGTGTATTATGGCCCATGCACTGTAACAGGATACTTTACATATATTATTGCTCATCATTACAACATCGCTGCAAAATATCCCCATTTTACAATAGCTAAGGGCCTTGAAACTCAGAATTAAGTATCTTGCAGATCATGCAGCTAAAAGGTAGCAAGATGAGATTCATCTGCCAGATCCCCAAACTCACATTCTTGCCACCATAACCCAAACTACCTTGTCTCTCTACCATCTTTTAGGACAATATTAACATCAGTATGCAAACTGTTATACTGTTAAAGGTCATTTAGAAAGGCTCATAGATGACACTTCCACTAAAATATACTTAACTAGAATTATTCTAGTTAAAAACAAGCCAAAAAAAAAAAAAACCCAAAAAACAAAAAACAACCCTTGGTTGTTACTCAAGTAATTACTTCAAGTAATTACCTCAAGTAATTACTTCCGGCTTTCAAAAAAATGTTGCTTTTATGTGATAATCCTTAAAGTTGAAAAAATCAAAAGGTTTACTCACTTGTCATTCTTTTTCTTCTTTCAGAATCTGAATCATTCATGTTACTAACAAAGAATAAAACAAAGGACAAAATTAACCATTGTCTCCTCATATCTTTTTTTCAAAAGGGTGGGAATTATTTCACAAGACAAATATTGGGGAAAAAAACATTTAAAAATCACATTGAATCAGTGGTCTGAAAGGAAGATAGAAAATACTGAGTTTGATTACATAACATATAAAATACTACCTTGTTTAGTTATTTTAGCTAATCCCAAACCTTTTATTTTTACAAATTAAAAAAGTTTTGTCTAAAAAAAACTAACTTGTCTGATACCTTTCTTTATCTTAAACAGTTTTCTGAAAATAATTCCATTTTTTCTTTTCTTGATTAATCATGGTCATGTTTATAAACAGCCCTCAGGGGCAATTAAACTGGGAAGGACTATTTCTCCCTGTCTCTCCCTTCAGAGGCCACTACCCACAATGTCTTTACTCCCAAGTTTGTTGCTTCTACTTCACTGTAATTTATGAAGCAAAGTAAGTCTTACAAATGTATATGATGTGACAACTAATAGTCTAGAAGCCTGAGGAGCTCTCCTCCAGAGCTTCACGGCATGGGCTTTCCGGGGTACCTGGGGAAGCAGCATTATCAGAGTTGAGGTGAACAGACCTGGGCTGTCTCCATGGGTGAGGTATTGCCATGGACGCCTCAGCGGGTGCAAAGTACCCAGGATTAAAAAGGAAATGATGAAAAGTTGAAGGAAGACTCGAAGGGTACCTCTGCTAAAGTAATACATCACATGCTTTTTCAGAAGTGGTTAGATTACCTTACCTCTTCAGTCTCAAAAGGTACTGGGACACCCAGGCAGGAAAAAGCTTGTGCTCTGAAATCATCTTCAGTGCCCAGAATTGCTAAGTGAAAATACGGTAATAGGCTGCTTATTATATTAATATTCGTTCTGTTTATTTTAACTTCATGTTACTTTAAATTATGTTCTTTAATAACTTGTAATTTCCAGATTTTTTTAAGACATGCTATTTCAAGTAGAAGTAATACTAAAAAAGAATAATATTTTCCTTTTCTTTATATGACATTCAAGTCTAAAATTCTAATTCATGGAAATTCATGTAATGGCATGATTTAAGATAAACCAAGTCCTTATAGAGATTACATGTGAATACTTATGTTATCCAAAAGCCTTCCTTTATTTATTTTCAAAAGCCTTCCTTTAAATAATGTATAATTTACTTTTAAAAAACTTCATTTGCAACTGCATTTTATTTAGTCATCTATTCATTCATTCAACAAATATTTATGGAATGTCAATGCTGCTCTGGGAACTGTTAGGTGGGAAGGATTTAAAAATTAATAAGACATGATTCCACTCCTAGTATCTGTCCAAGAGAAATGAAAACATATGTTCACACAAAAACTTGTACATGAGTGTTTGGAGCAGTATTTATTCACAATAACCAAGAAGGGGCAATGACCCAAATGTCTATCAACTGGTAAATGGATCAGCAAAAGATGGTATATCCATACAGTGGAGTACCACTCAGCGACAAAAAGGAAAGAACTGCTGATACAGGTAACAATATGGATGAACCTCAAAACTCAGCTAATGAAGGAGCCAAGTGCAAAAGACCACATTTTGTATGATTCCATTTGTAGGAAATGTCTAGAAAGTGAAAACCTTGAGACACAAGGTAAATTAGTAGCTGCTTGGGGCTAGGAGTGGAAACAGGGATTAACTGCAAATGGGCACAAAGGATCTTTATTTTAGGGTGATGGAACTGTTCTAGAATCAAATTGTGGTGATAAATGCATAAATCTGTAAATTATAAAAAATCATTGAATTATATACATAAGGTCAGTGGAATTTTATGGCATGTAAATAATACCTCAATACATCTGTTAAAGAAAACTTAATTAAGAGAAAACCAAATGTCACAAATGACTACCTGGGGAATGTTGAGCTCCTCTAACTGGCTTTGGGTAATCTCGCTGAGCTGCCGAAATGTCATTGTAAAATCAGCTTCTGTCTTTTCCATGAGCTAATGAGAATAATTATGTTTATCAATCTCAAGTCTTCAAGGATATGCTGATTAGTAATTCAAAAGTTAGTCAGAAAAAAAAAAGAGAAAATGACAAACTCACATGTAAGAGAAATGCAATTAAATCATCATCACCCTTCCTCTCTCCAAGTAACCCCAGTTTGGCTTTGAACAAGTCTCTAAATCTGAAATAGAAATGTCAATTCAGTTCAACTCTCACTATTTTAAGAATTGTCCTCAAATCAACCAGGATGCTTTAATATCCCTATTCAAAAGGACAAACCTTGTATAATAAAGAACTGGATACCCCTCAAGAATCTGAGCAGCTCTACAGGGACAAAAAAGGAAAGACAATTAGACTTGATTTAAAATTAACATTCTTGAATCACATTTTACAAGAACAAAGTGAGCCTTTTCACATGTGAAATACAAATATGGTAATTATATTTATCAATCTCAATTCATATGTTTCATAAAAATATAAAGATTAAAGCATTCTTAACCTTAAACTCATCTTGAAACAAATTAAGTTTCTATTTCTTAATATTCTTAAATGTATTTTAAATCATATAAAAGCTCAACTCATTCTGAAGCCCCACTGCCTTTACCTCACTGAGTTCATCCCATGTAAGTTTTCCCCTTGCTCATTCTGAGGCAGCCACAGGAGCCTCCCTGCTGTTCCTTAAACACCCCCCACACACCTGCTCGGGACCTTTGCACAGGCTGGTCCCTCACCCGGAGTACTCTTCCCCCAGGCATCCGTGTGGCTTGCTCCTGTGACTTCTTCAAGCCTTTGCTTGAATGACATACTGACCATCCTTTTAAAACTGCAAACCTTCCCTCCCTTTATTCCCTATCCCCTGCTTTATTTTTCTTCATTGTATTTATCTCCTTCTAATAAGCTACATAACTTATTTATTCTGCTTGACTGCCTCTCCCACCAGAAGTAAGTAACACAAGGGCCCAATTAACATGCTGTTTGATTCACTGCTGTCCCCTTAGTACTTAGAACAGTGTCTGGCACATACTGAGCACCTCAATAAATATTTGTTGAACAAATAAATGAACTCTGCAAGGCAAAAGGGATATAAAATTCATGGAGACAAGAGTGACTGCTTAATGAAAATTGTTTTATATTGCTTTGATTTTGAACTATGATATATTACCAATATATTTCTGAATTATATTAAGGAAACCATAGATCACATATAAAACTCATCTTTATTGTAGTAATCCTTTTTGCTACCTAGGGTTAATGAAATTACTATATGCTTTGCCTTCCACTTGGGATGTTGTACTGGAAATGGCCAATTTTAGATTTGGGGGAGGGGTGGGGAAGAGAGTCAAGTTAAATATGCTATCTTCAAAAAAAAATATGCTTTATCTTCTAGCAAATAGCTTAGAGACACAGAAATGATTAAAATGTGATCCTGCCCTCAAGGAGTTCAATGTCCAGTGGTTATGTCAAGAAATATCTTAACATTCTATGTAATTATTAATGTACTTAGATTATTATTCATGCTTATTCGTATACATATGCAAGATATTTCGAGTAACTAATTATAAACATTACAATGATGCCTATTTATTATTTATTCTGTTGTTTAAAAAGGCAACCATGTACACTTGTTTCTTCAGCCTGAATTCAGAATGAGAGGTCACACAATAGTCAGACTGAGATTAAAAATTCAGCTTTAGGGGCTCCTGGGTGGCTCAGTCATTAAGCGTCTGCCTTCAGCTCAGGTTATGATCCCGGGGTCCTGGGATCAAGCCCCACGTCTGGCTCCTGGCTCAGCTGGGAGCCTGCTTCTCCCTCCCTCTCTGCCTCTCCCCCTGCTCATGCTCTCTCTCTCTCTGTATCTCTGTGTCTCAAATGAATAAATAAAATCTTAAAAAAAAAAAGTTCAGCTTTATTATTGATAAAAGCTAGTCTCGAAAATATAGGCTTAAGTCTATGGATAATCGGCATGTTAATATATTGTGCCTAAATTAGAAAGATTTGTTCACTCAGTTACTAGGGTAACAGTTACAACTATGGACCTCCCCAATTTGGGCACACCCCTGCAAACTCTTCATATAAAAAAGCAGAAAATGTAGGCTTTCTCTGGTCAGGCAGATCTCCAAAAAGAGAGGTATTACTAGGATGAGTCACACATGTTTAGTTTCTTCTCCCAAATTCATCAAACGGATCATTAACCCTTTGTCCCCCAGAGAGGAGTAAGTGGAGCCAGAGAAGGACTGTGTACTCTAAGGAAGTCCCCCCACCCCGCCCCAACCACAAGGAACCACCAGAAAGGGAATAAGTGATTTCCTTTAAAAGTCTTCAAGGCCAAACACTAAACCAGAGATGTCAAAGGAAGATGGCGGTTCAAATGAATTTTTGGTGCCTGCCCTTCCCTGCTCTAATTCAGCCCCTGTGCTGGGCCTCAGAGCTGCGAGGGCCTGGAGCAGGCAGGCAGGCCCTGGAGGGTCTGAGCATGGCTGCAGGCCCTCACTGTTGAGGTACAGCATAGCCGAGCAGAGCAAAGATGTTAAGGGCCCTACCTATATAAATGTTAACTGCAAAAAATCAGTGGGTTCCCTGGCTTCCAAGCAGCTACAGGAGAGCTGCTAAAACCTCTCTACCTCCGAAGGTGGGAGAATGTTAGCCTTGACTACTTGGGAGACCTGGGAGCAGAGAGGCAGCCTACGAGAGGCCCAGTGGAGAGCTAAAAACTTGCCTGCAGGTACTCTGCCAGCCCAAGAAAGGGGTACGACCGCTTAACTGGAGCAGAGCCCCAACAGAGAGGCAAAGGAAAATAACGCAGCGCCTAAGTGTTTTCCTCTCATACCCAGAGAGAGGAAAAACAAAAGAAGGCCAGAACAGTTGGCTCCTAATACAATGGAACAGCTAGTGGAGACAGATAACAATATGAAAAAAATAATAAGACACTTCAGAAGAATAAACTATGCCTCAGGAGACCTTCTGGAACTACAAGCTAGTATTTCAGACTAAAAATTCAGTGGATGAATTGAGGGGGATAATGGTTACTCTTGAGACTCAAATTTGGTAGCCTAGGAAATCGGGGAGAAGAAATACTACAAAACACTATTCAATGGGCACCTGGGTGGCTCAGTCAGTTAAGCATCTGCCAGGGTCCTGGGATCAAACCCCACACTGGCCTCCCTGCTCAGCAGGGAAGACTCCTTCTCCCTTCCCTCTGCCTGCTCCCCCTGCCTGTGCTCTCTCTTTCTCTGTCAAATAAATAAATAAATATTTTTTTTAAAAGTGTATAAAAAACACTATGCAAAAATACAAAGAAATGGAAAGCATAAGGAAAAAAGTAAGAGACTTGGGGACATATGGAGGGTTCATACAAAGAATGGAGTGCCAGAAGCACAGAAAGAAATGAATGGAGGGAAGTCAACAGTTAAGCAATAGCAGAGATTTCTCTTGCTGGGGATGTGGTTACAGTCAGAGAAGCAGAACCACTATTGGTGCTAGAGGACAAGGGGTATATCTTAGGGATTTGACCTTCCGTGATTGTGGGAGCCAGTGAAGAATGACATATCATACTGTTGCTTCTGTGTCTGGTTTTGGGGCTCAATGTCAGCAGCAAGGAGAGGACAGAAAATTGGATGTGAAACTGGAGACAGTGAAGACAAACTGGAATGTACACAAACTGAAACCCATGTCTAAACCCCAAGTGTCTAAGCTCAGTGGAGCAGGTCAGCTGCAGGATGAGCCAGGGCCCCTCACCACGGAGCAGTACACACCCTGGCCCAGGACTCCACTTGGCTCTCTCCCCACACCAGCACGATGAACCAGCAGATGGACGGCAATACGTGTGAGCGGCAGTGGGGCCTGACTCTAGCCCAGCCTTCTGGGTGTAACTGTGCTGCTGCCTCACTTCCACCTTCCAGATCCTGCAAACTTCTCTTGGGCCATAACCATACAGGGAAGGGGAATTTGGACCAGTGAAGCTAAGCTGATACAATGTAAGGCTCCTACGCTTTACAGTTCTGGCTAATGTGAAAAGAGAGAGGTGATGTGCACAAATTCTGACATGTACCCTTCAGTAGTGAGGACTTGCCTCTTTTCTTCTTCTCCATGCTGCCACACAGAATTTGGATGTTACAGACGGTGCCCCATCTCAGACCCTGAGGACTACCCGCAGTGCAAGGCGGGATGAAAAGCTGAAAGCAGTCTGAGACTCAGACAGCAGAGTCCTCACTCTAGTCCTCAATTACCAACCTGCACGCTTTCATGGGAGAGAAAACGCATGTCCATCTTGCTCAAACTACTATTATTTTGGGTTTCTGTTACACACAGGTAAATCCATAATCTAATACCCTACATCTCAATTATCTGTCAGAGTAAAATAAAAATAGTAACGGTTATGTAAGAATTCAGAAAATATATCACCTCTATACCCCAGTAAATAATAGAGTAATCAAAACAGAGACTTCGAGATGGAACCATGAATAAAAAGTGGTGGCCAGGGCGCCTGGGTGGCTCGGTTGGTTAAGCGACTGCCTTCAGCTCAGGTCATGATCCTGGAGTCCCGGGATCGAGTCCCGCATCGGGCTTCCTGCTCGGCGGGGAGTCTGCTTCTCCCTCTGACCCTCTTCCCTCTCGTGCTCTCTACCATTCTCTCTCTCTCTCAATAAATAAATAAAAATCTTAAAAAAAAAAAAAAGTGGTGGCCAGCAGTGAAATTATTAGAAATGTATGCGTGTGCGGGTGGGGGAAGCACAACGGCAAGGACTCTTAAGATGGGAGAGATACACTTCAAGGGAAAACCTACAACAGTCTGAAATTCAAAATACTAAGCTATCTTATTAGCAAAATCTAGCAGTTGGGTACTCAGAGGTAAAACGTAAAAGCATTCTGAGTCTCATTGAGATGGAGGGGGAAAACAATAAGCCAGTAGAATCTTAGCGAAGGAAAAGTATTTGGGAACTCATTTTCCCGTAACAGTAGAGAAAGTGGCAGAAAAAGGAAGATAATTAGCAGTGGCGGGAGGAGAATACAGTAGTTTCCAAATCAAGGTTGGGGGGATGATGAATGAACTGGTCAAATCAGAAAAAGATAAGGAAAGTCGGGGGGGGGAACTGATACATAAAATAAAGATAAAGCATGATATAAGGAGGAATAAAATCAATCAGTTGTTATAATAAATATGAACAGCCTACATACTTCTATTAAGACAGAAACCATCATATTGAGTTAAAACCTGGCTATATGTGTTGTTTGTTTTAACAAAAAACACTTTAAAACAAAGTGATAAAGGTAAAAAAACAAAGTGAGACTCAAGGCAAATCCAACAAAAAGAAAGCATGAATCATAATATTAATACCAGATAAATTGAAATCTGGAGTTAAAAGGATAAATCAAGAAAGGGGGGTGATTATGCTGGGCTAAAGGGCACTTTTTTTTTAAGGAAATATAAGTAAAAACCTGTATGTACCAATAATACAACAGCAAAATATGCAAATTTAAAACAATTACAAAAAACTACTTAGTAAAAATACAGTTAAAGTGGAAGATTTTAGGGGCGTCTGGTGGCTCAGTCGGTTAAGCATCTGCCTTCGGCTCAGGTCATGGTCCCAACGTCCTGGGATCGAGCCCCGCATCGGGCTCCCTGCTCTGTGGGAAGCCTGCTTCTCCCTCTCCCACTCCCCCTGCTTGTGTTCCCTCTCTCGCTGTGTCTCTCTCTGTCAAATAAATAAATAAAATCTTTAAAAAAAAAAAAGTGGAAGATTTTAATACACATCTCTTATGTATCAAATTTATCGAATAGATAAAAAAAATAGCCATAAAGGTCTTGAATAATACATTCAATACACTTAATTTGATATAGTAAAACTTTTGACTACATGAAATACTCACAAAATTCATTATATTGGGGCCACAAAGAAACCTTAACACATTTTAAATAGATTTTACCAAACACGTATAAAAATATATGAATAAAATGAGCCCAACCATTAAATATTAAGAAAAACAGTGATAAATAACCCTTAGATCAAAGAAGAAATAAGCAAAATTTCACAACACCTAAAAAGCAATAAACAGGGAAACACTTTATCCTGATAACTGTGGGAAAAAGCCAAAACTGTACTAGAAAAAAATACAGTTTGAAATGACTTCATTATTAAAGACTAAATAATAAGATGGTTTTTAAAATGTTAGCTTCAAAAAATGATCATTATACAAACTGTATTTTCATACAGATTTAATTAGTGGATTTAGGATTTACTCACAGCTGCTTTTGCCTAGGATCCAGTAATGGGTTTAAAGCTTGCAACAACTTGTTTAAATTAAACATCCCAACATTGGCCTGATTTCCTATTTTATATCTTCTTTCATCATCAGATGTGTTTGGGACAAAATCTGTTTAAAATAAAAATATTAGCATTTTTTAGTGGAGATAATTGTAATAAATAGCCTCTCCCTTTCTAAGTTTATATTTAAACTTAATAAATTTATATTCACTAGATATGTTTACATTTATTAAATCTTTCTGACATTAAACATTTAACTAAAAAAGTAACATAAACACTTACTACCCATACACATGAAATTCTTTTTCAATATGAATATTTGCCTAATAGAGGAATACAACTCTAATATGTAAGAATTTTCAGGTGATCAGGGGCACCTGGGTGGCTCAGTTGGTTAAGCGTCTGCCTTCGGCTCAGGTCATGATCCCGGGGTCCTGGGATCGAGTCCTGCATCAGGTTCCCTGCTCAGCGGGGAGTCTGCTTCTCCCTCTCCTTCTCCCTCTGCTCCTCCCCCTGCTCATGCTCGCTCTCCCTCTCTCTCCCCCAACTAAATAAAATCTTTTAAAAAAAGAATATTCAGGTGATCATAAATGTACTTCAAACTCTACCTCAAGTATCACATCCTCCACAGAGCCCACTTGGATCCCTCCTTGTAAGGACTGTGTTACTATGGCCTCCATTTTACAGGTTGGTAAGGTGAGAAGTTAAGTAACTTGTCCAGGGAAGGGCACAGAGCCACTATGGCTCAGATGCCAGAAGTCAAACCTGCATCTCTCTCACACAGGTTCCCTACTACCCTCCCTGTCATCTTCTCTAATATGTGATTCCTTAAGGGCAAAGACCACAAAGGGCTCATTTTTGTATCCCTGTAGCACCTGGAACATTTAGTACCACATAAAATGACCATTTTATGAATGAACCCGATTCTTTCTACTACCCCATCACTGTATTAGCTATAACAATTTATCTAAAATAAACCTGTAATCACTTTTTAGTGAAATAAGATATATGTGTGTATATACATACATATTTACATATAAATCACACATACCTGGGTTATAGGCTTCCATAAAACCAAATGGGCCATAGTCGATTGTAATGGATAACAAACTGAAGTTATCGGTATTACAAACACCTAAAACCACAACAAAAAGATTCCAAAAATGTGGTAATAAAATAATAAGGCATTTTTTAAATGTATAAAATTATCCAGAATAGAAAAGGCAATGGAAATGCATTTGTTTTAGAAGTGAAACAAAATTAGATTATCAAGTGAAAGTTTAACTGGTGATGTCAAATAACTTAATAGATATCAAAACTACATCTTTTAACTAAATTTAGCCTTTCGTTTTATACCCCACCCCCACAAAGATTTCAAATAGTGCAGGAACAAAAGCGCCAAGAAATACAACTTCTTCTTACTTATCCTCCATTTCTTCCATTTGTTTTTAAAAATATAGGTTACTTGGGATGGAAATGAAACTAGTAAAGGAATAAGATGAATTCATTTCCAAAGGATGAGAAAAGGGGGAAATATGGATATGTTCCCCATTACAGTCCTCAGCTGCAGACCACTAGCAGACTGGGGAAGGAGTGTGCCCTCCCAGGCAAGGGGGCTAGGGCTGGCGGCCAGAGTGTGGGGTATGAGGAAGCCGGGGAACAGATACACCAGCCTAATACAGGGTATTTGGCAACTGTGTCCAATGTAGGGTTTCAACCTTTTTCAGAGCAAGATGGCCCTGTTTATCAAAATGTTAAATAGACAGACTCTCTAACCCAGCCATTCCACATTAGGGGTTTGTCCTCCAAAGTTACCTTCAGGAATATGAAGATACAGTTGCAAGGTAGTCGCTATGGTTCATAATAGCAAAAACTATGAAACACCTACCCCGCTCTCCCCCAACCCACCCCAAGAGAGATACACAGAATATGTGTGTGATAAGCAAGCGGATTTCAAGAAGTTTTGCAATGTGGGATTCCCTTTTGGTATTTATCTAGAGACATTAGAACATACATGATTTGTTTTTCAGTTATTCTTAGTTCAGGCAGATAGTCCTTCCTATGCAACTTCACACACTAAGTGGCTTCAAACACACAAGCCAGCCCTGCTTTTTTCATAGGAGGTGTACGAATATCATCTCCAAAAAGCCCAAAAGAATTGATATGAAATGGTTACTAATGATTACCCTGGAGAATGGAATTCACACTCACTTCTGTATACTTCCAATTCTTTTGTTTTTTTTACGATTTTTTTATTTATTTGAGAGAGAGAGTGAGCCAGAGAGAGAGAGAGAGAGAGAGAGCACACAAGCATGGGTGAGGGGAGGGGCAGAGGGAGAAATGGACTCCCCACCGAGCAGGGAGCCAGACGCAGGACTCGATCCCAGGACCCTGAGATCATGACCTGAGCCCGAGGCAGCCACTTAACCGACTGAGCCACCCAGGCACCCTATACTTACCATTCTTTACCATAAGCATGCAGTGCTTTTATAATTAAGATTTTATAAACAGCTTTAAAGAAACCTAAATATAATACATGTAGCCACAATGTTGAAAAATTTACAGGCTGGGGCACTTGGGTGGTTCAGTTGGTTAAGCATCCAACTCTGGAGTTTGACTCGGGTCTTGATCTTGGGATTGTGAAATCAAGTCCAGCTTCCGGAGTCAGGCTCTGCGCTCAGCCTGGAGTCTGCTTGTCCCTCTTCCCCCACCCCCGTCCCTCCCCCTGCTCACTCGTGCTCTCTCTAAAATCAATCAATCAAATCTTTTTTTAAAAAAGAAAGTTATGCAGGTAATAATATCCTCGTCAAATTGAGGATGCTTATTCTATTTTGTGTACACTGTTCCATTCAAAACCATTTTAAACACAAGAAAATTGTTTCTCTGTTGCTAAGAACAAATTCATATATCGTAAATGTTAAGAAGATCATCAGCGGGAATATTTTGAAGTACCCAAAAAAGAAGTCTTCTGGTTCAACAAATTAACTCTGCTTTCCCACCAGGAAAATGAAACATCAGTAGATGACTTACCATGAGCAAAACCAACAGACATCCACAAGGCAATGAGTTGTGCCGTCTTTGATACCACAATAGAGAAAAAATCCTAAAATAAAATTCAGAAATTTTTCAGATTTTCAGGAATGTATACTCTTTTAGGATCTTCTGCTAAGTCATAAGGCAAACATGGAAAGAATTCAGAATGCCAAAAGATGACTAAAGGAATGGAAATTAGCAGATGTACAGAAAAAATGGAAGAATGTAGAATTAGTCACCGAGAAATAATATGTAAAGGCTCAGACACAGTATAATGACCAGGCTTCCTCCATGTCCAGTAAGAACAGGAAGAGCATTAGAATTCAGCGCAAGTGAGGTAAATGTAAGCAAAGTGAGTTCTTAAACTTTGAAATGAGTCACCAAGAAAAATAATGGAATTCTCTTCTCTGCGGCCGCTAAGAGAACGAAAGAGGGTTATGAAGACCAAATCATTTCCACGGGAATAGAAAATCACATTTTCCTGTTACGTATTGTGTTTATTTTAAAATTACTACTATAGAAGTATCTATATTTCTCACACGTGAGAAAAGAATACGTAAGACCAAATTACACAACATGGGTGCAAAACATAACGTCTAGAATCAGGATGTAGTAGCACCTGTCCTTTTTCTCTGGATACCTTTCAAACAAAACAACTCTTACCTATGTCTTGTTTATGAATTGGTTCACCTTCTCCTCCTCTAACAAAATGTTCAAAGTGCTCTACATTTCCTTTCCTACCTTTAGTAAAGTTCTAAGTTGTAACCGCTGATGTTGGCGGGCCATGAGAGAAAACCGAGTATCGCTCTTTCTCTTTAAAAACTTACCACATATCTGTTAGGTTCTGTGACCTTCACTGAGGGGAAGTGCTCCCGTATGATGAAGTCTAATAATGTCCTGGAGAGAAGAAGGAGAGAGCATTAGCGTTCCTCAGTATCAAATCATCTAAATCTGCCCTTTACATCCAGGAAGCCATTAGATGCAAACTTAAAATTTTAAAAATTAAAGTAAGATTTTACTCTCAAAACAGCCACAGAGAAATACTTCCTCAATACCAGTCAAAACTGGAAATGTGTTTCTAAGACAGTATTAGACTCCACCATGTTATATTACAAATGCAGATTAGTTCAGTAAATACCCAGCACACACCTACTATATGCCCCATCAGGTGCCAAGTCCTGGGGGAAAGGATATGCCAAGACCCAGGCCCAGAGGACCCAAACCTCAAAGCACACAGAGCAGATCAGGGAGACGAACACAGGAAAAAATACTGACATTACAGTGTAACATATGCAATAACAGAACAATATAAAAGACACAAAGATAGCAGGGAACAATTATTTATGTCGGCAGGGTCACGTAAGACTTCACAAATAGGGGGTGGCAAAAAACTGCCCAATGCTTGAAGTTAAAGTACTTAAGTTGTCTGTGTATCATATTTTTTATTCCCTATTTTAACTGACTTGTCAACTAACTATAGTGTTGAATGCACTGGATAAGAAAGAAGCCAGAAAAAAATTGGGGGTTGTAGATGTGACTTGGGAATTATTAAAAGCCAGTCAAAACAAAAGGAGTGGATTAGAGCTTGTGTATATATGTATTTTTCTAGTCATTTAATAATTTAATCGTGAATAAGTGCTTATATGTCAAGAACTGTTGCAGGCATTTGGGAAACAAAAAGGAATATATACGTGGCTATGTGAGCCAATAGAGAGATTTTCAGGAGAAGGCGGTCACTAATATACATCAAATGCCAGAGAGCTAAGTGAACAATACGGAAGTATTACTACCAGATGGAACAGTTTCAGTGACACCATGAATCCAAGCAGAAGTGACCCCAAAAAACAAACAGAAGTTAGAAATAATGCCCTTTGAGTGTAGACAACTCTTCTCAACAAGCAAGATGACCATGAGCTCAGAGAACATTTGCTAAAGTAAGAGACTCAGAGACCACTCTGACCAGTGTGATGACTTCTCTACTCTGCTTACTCATTTCCCTCTTGTCTTCTCTCCCCGCATCCTTCACTGACTAGGTATCTGGACTTACTACGCTGATAACTACAATACAGGATCCACAACCCAAATGATTCTAGTTTGTCTAAGAGAATCTATGTGACTTTTTATGACTTTTTAAAACTGTATTATCTTAACAACAGGAAGCAAAATTCCTCTCAAAGGAGGAAATGTTTTTGCCTGAAGACACATCTCATAAGTGGGCTTGAGGAGGATGGAGCTGTGCAAGTAGAGACACTGCGGGCACCAAGACATCACAAAATGCTGGAAACTGTACTGCGTGGTGCAAGAGGAAGAATTCGTTGCTTTCGCTCTTTTGAAGTGATCCTCTGTCCTCCCTGCAGAAAAGTCTTCAGTAAGATACATTCTGTCCTGAGATGCTTTGTGTAAACTTTGCCTGTTTGTTTGTTTGCTTTTGTCCTAGTGAAGGGGCTGAGTTTCAAGTATGCGTCAACCCAGAGCAAACCAGGCATCTCACACCTGTCAAAACTACAGTCCAAGGAAGAAGAGACAGAGGAGAGAGAAGACACCCTGGGAATCCCAGAAGTTGGAAGGAGATCTTTGGGCCTCTGCAGGCTGGGGATTGGGGGGGGGGGGGGTTGAATTACTTCCACCCAGGGCTCTGAATGGCACAGAGGCCCTCAGCTGCAACTGGGTTGCATACTAGATTAAAAATTCCTTGAGCAAAGGGTCTACTGGGTCTCACACTTCTTTTGGCCTCCTAGAAAACCCACACATAGCAAGTGTTAAAAATATTTATTAATTGAAATATTTGGTTTTACTTATAAGAAAACCAAAAGTATTTTAACTTCACAGCACTTATATAAGCATTTAATTGTCTTCGATCATTTAAAAAAAAAGTCATTTTCTAACCTTAGTAAATCCAGTTCACCATAATGAGCCAAAATTTCTAATGATCCAATTCTAAACCATGATTTTGCAACACGCAGCACTATTGCACCTGAAAAACACACATTTTAGCACAAGTTATTTTAAACTGTGCAAATATAGCATAATAAGCTTTTCTGAGAATTTAAATTATTTTAGTAGAAAAACAATACAGGAACCCAATTTATCAGAAAAGCAACTAATTTATACTCTAGAAAGGATTGAGGATTTTTCTCTATTTCTTTAAGCCTTGAATCAGTTAGAATATCAGGAACCACAACACTTTCAGAAATACCAAGGCTCCAACCTCACTAAAGGCCGCTCAGTTAAACTGTCAGGATCCAAACATGGGGATTCCCACTGTCTCCTCTGTTGTGACCTTTTCCCTGTACCCTCACCCCAAAATAGGGAATTAGTAAATAATTTCCATGGCATAGTCCCTGCAAGTGCCTTCTCTCGGTGTAACTAATCGAAAATCAACGTCAATAAATGAACGTTTGCATATGTTCTAACTTATGCATACACAGATGAAACAAAGTGAATCTATGCATTTTTGTGTTAGTGTTTGCAGCCTTCTGTTGCCGCCTTCTGTTTTGACTACAGGCATTAGCAATACAATTAGTAAAGAGAATTTGTGTCTTTTTTTTCTCAAAAGGAATGCTGTACTTCCATGTGTCTAGATGTCAAGATGAAGTCTTCCCAGGCAACAAAGCCTCCTGCTCTGTTGGTGCTGCCCTTCGACATAATCCCACATTCACTGCTACCTCTGGGCCTCTGTGCTATTCCCTGCTCCACGCACATGCACACTCCTTCTTCTCCCCCGACTGCAATCCTTCCTAACCTCAAAGATAAATAACCCTTAACTCCTTTAAGCATGACTACTTTAGGGGGATTGTTTTTTATGAAAATCTTGTCAAAACATATTAGGTGCTAAGTATAAAGAATATAACTCGGTGGACACTCGGTGAATCACCGTGAACATCAGTAAAAATGCTGCCCCCGTCATACAGTGATGTCCGCAGGACCCAACAGAGCAGGTAAGGCTTTGCTTTCTAAACTGTTGAATAAGATTATTATTAGGGCACCTGGCTGGCATAGTTGGTAGAGCATGTGACTCTTGATCTCAGGGCAGTGAGGGCAAGCCCCACACTGGTGTAGAGCTTACTCAAAATCAATCAATCAATCAGTCAATCACTTATTATTGATTTTCAGGTCTCTTCTCTCCCCAGAGATTCAAGGTCAAGTTTCTCTCACTGTTTCTTTTGCTGCTCTGCAGCACACTTCTGACCCCTTCCTGATTTTTTTTATTTCTGGCCTACTAAAGCCTGAGGAAGAAGTTAACTGAACCGACTGGAAGCATGCATGAAGTAAGAGCAGTCAGGCTCTGAGGAAAGGTCTGAGGGTCTCTCCTCAGAAGAAAGAGCATGAACTTTCATGTCCTGGTTTTGTAACATTTTGCTGGTCCACAAAGATGTCCAGGATTTGTTACTCTTTAAGAACTCAGCCGAATTTTATGTAAATATTCTAAAAATTATCATTACCTCTTTCTTTCACAATGTTTCCATTGTAGAACTGATCTCTCCATACTTCATCATCGCTCACAACCAGACTGAAACATAAGAGAATCCAACAAAGTTACATGTTAACTGCTAGCAAGCTACCAAGAAGTACCTAAAACCGTAAGAAATGGTGAGAAATCATGCTACCAGAGATTTATTGGCTCAATTTACCAACACATGCCTGCAGAAAACATGATGCGGTCCTGAAAGTTAGCTTCAAGGAAAAAGGAATTACCTTGCAGCTCTGCTAGTTGGAATTCCAAGAGAGTGCATAGCCTCGCTGCATAAAAATTCTCTCACTGAGGAACGAAGTACAGCTCTGCCATCACCATTTCTAGGGCAAAACGAGAAAAAACATTTTCAGTTGTAATGAAGACAACATTAATTTTTATTTAGGTGACCAAAAAAATATCAAACTGTACCGGGAGTATGGAGTCTTTCCTGAGCCCTTTAATTGGAGCTCCCACTTTTCACCCTGCCTTCAACAACAACAAAGAAATCTAAGGATCAGAAGATCCGTGTTAATATTTAGCAGAAAAGCTATTGTACCAGAAAACATGTGGTACCTGTTCATGTAAATTCCAAGAAGATGGGCTCTTCCGTCCCCAAGCTGACCTGCCCATATCCCAAACTAAAGGAGAAAAAGGAAAATTATTCATGCTTATTACCCTTTAAAGCTTTCATAGTAATTTTACAGCCAAAGTTATTTTGTAAAAATTGAGAATGGGGTATTGCATTTTTAGGATTATAATAATCAACAACTTGAACAAAGGTGAAAATAAAATTCAATCAATAAGACATAAGTGAAATTCATTTTAAAAAATATAAATTTGAGACATATAATTAAATTCATCATCTTACAGCTGAGCTAAACTCTGTTAGGTGTAGAATACTTAGAACTGATCTATTGATCTATTTAATTCCAGAATATGAACTAGGAACAACTTATTTATAGAAAGTTTGCCTATAGTATATGTATGCATTGTAAAATCAAGAACATACTTGTAACTGAAAAAACTTGCTTTTGAACTTGCACAGTTAGCTGTTTCCAACATTTTCTGTTTGCGGTTGCCCAACTCCCAGTTATACCACTTACTAGCTATGGAAATTTGAATTACTTAATCCCATTGAGACTGACCTTTCATTTCTGTAAAATGAGATAACCCTTGCCAGGTTGTTATAAGAATGAATGCTAATGGATGCTCTGTCCTATGTCCGACACATGCAAGAGCTCCTAAGATGGTAATAATTATCATTACCAACAGTGATTTGCTAACTTAGACATCACTCCATTTTCCACATGCATGTTACTTCCACCAGAAGGTTGTCTCTGACTTTCTGGGACTAGGAGGGTTCTGTGAATTCCCATGACTCCTACTCTTAACCCTATCACGATGCTGATGTTATTAGAATTCACTTCTTTATCTCCTCCCCTAGGGTATTAGCAATCTATAGTTCCTGGCACATAAAAGGGGTTCTATAAATAGGTGTGGAATATTTAAACTATGTTTATAGTTCTGATAGAAAAACATGAATTTGAGAAAAATCTATCCAGTATTTTAATTTTTCATCTTAACAAGGAACAGATCACCATTAATTTTAGCTTTATGATACCTCGAAGAGCACAAATCTGAAAGGTGCTCTTAGCATATTCTGGCAATTTCTAAAGTCAACAATACATTAGGTATATCCCACACCATGAAAAAGAAGTAGAAAGAATAGTAACTCCAGAGCTAGGAGTGAAGTCCAGGGAACTAAGAAGGTAGCTCTCTATTAATAAAGGAGAAATCATTTAGTGTTCAAAATGGCAAAGCCATCCTTATAAATCTTTATAATTTCAAATCAGAGAGAAGCAAGAGATGAAACGTGAAATTGATGAGAAAAATCTAGTTTACTATGCTACCCCAAAAAAAAAATCCTACAAAAAAATACAGCTTAACAAAACTCTGCAGGGCTTAAGGTCTGCATTTGTACTCTAACAGTACATGTTGAGTACTGGTACAAAATGCTATCTAATAAATTTAACCTATGTGGGAAATGGCTTTTTGAACTATGGAATCCCTATATTTGGGAGCTAAAAAAAAAAAAATAAGGATCATCTAGTCCAGAAGTTTCAAAATTGAGAAACATAGTTCGGCAAAATGTTATTTTTCCTTAAAAACAAAATACAACAAAACCCTATAGTCAAGTATGTTGGGAAAATGGGGTGTTAAATAAAATTAAGCGGATTTCTTTGCCACAGCCCTTCTCACAACTCCTGGAATGGACCTGGTCAACCCTTGCACCTTACGGATCAAGACACTGAGGTTCGAGTTTGTCATAGATGACCCCTGAAGTCTTTTTCCATCCTAATGGTCTATGTCACTTTGCTTCTCGGCTTATGTCAGTTTAGCTTCTATGACAGTTTTGCCTCTTAGGATATTGAGGAATGAAAGCAACAAAAATCTAAAAGGAATTAACTGCCCCCAACAAACCAGAGCCTGATATTATCATTATTATAATAGCTATCATGGAAGCACTTTTTACTTTTCATATTTTCTAACTTAATCCTTACTCCAACCCTATTATGCTTCTCTACTTTTCCTAAAATATATTCCGAATTCAGCCAGCCCCCGGACAGCCAGACTGTTAATCTTATCTAGTTCACAGCAAGTTCAACAACTGGTCCTGTGTTCCTTCTCTTTCTCCTTTTTTTTTTTTTTTAATTTAGTCAGATATCACAACCTGAACTTGCTTCAATATCTTAACTTCATTTCTAGAAGTCGCTTTCCTAATTGCTTCAGCATAAATAACATCCTCAGTTAATCCTGATTAAATTCTAGCAGTCTCTAGCAGTTCTAAAACTTCCTTCTGCAGGTATCCTGGCAAAACTATAATCTCTTTATCCTTCTGGGGCTTTTATATTGACTTTTTGTGCTACTTGACTTTGCCTACATCTCTTGCCTGAAACGTCCCTGAATGAGTTCTCTAGCAATAATTCACAGAAATATTATATTAGTGCTATCCCAGTTTTCCTGATTCTGTCAAAGAAAGTTGGGCATTAGCTTTATCACAGCAAGAAATCACATCAGCCAATTACAAACATCTTACGATGACACATTCTTCTAGAAGCATCTGTTGAAGTCTCCATACACTAATATTAGAAGAATTAATGCAAAATAACTTCATTAATGGGACAGCCTTTCCACCAACTGTTTATATTTACGTAAGGGAAGTCGTAGCGGATGCTATGATGCTGTCATACCTGGTGCCCACCATATCTGTGAGCCAATGGAATGGATCCAAATACTATCTTTTCACCACTCACAAGCTGGATAAAATCATCTGTTTCGGAGACAGATAAGTCAAGGTCCAAAATATCTTCTAGAACTTCCTGACGCAGGAAAAAAACAAAAACAAAAAGACCTTACAAACTGAAGTAATCCTTTAATAATTTTAGAGAAAAGAGACTTGGTGGAAGAAAGAAAATTAAAAGAATGAACCTCTTCAAAAAGTACATTAATATTTTCTCATGAGGGATGTACCATAGTTTATATTATTTATGCTATTTGGGAAAATCAGTTCTATTAGATAGTTTTAAAATTTTTATTTAATTCTTGTGATGCATAGTTAAATACTATTTTTCTTAGCACACATTCTTTACAGGAACTAGAAAAAAGTTAATGTCCTATTTCTATCACAAATCCAATTATATCATGAGAGAACAATTTATAATTTATTAGAGCCCATTTCTAAGAATTTAACTCATTTGCCCCTTTTTTCAAAAAGGGGTGTTTTCTTTGTAAGATAACTTTAAGATCAAACGGAGTACTAGGCTGAGTATCAAAACTAGGAATCAGTATCAAAACATGATTTCTAAGAATGACATTCTCCAAGTGTCTGAATTTTAAACACAAATATAATCATTTACCAATAGACTAACAATTCAACTCCAAAAAGTATGAATATCTTTTTTTTAGACAAAAGTTATAATGAATTAAGTATTTTTGTTGTGAAAAAATAAAGCCTAACCTTTGAAACTGCTACAAGACGTACTCTTGATTTGAAAGGAGTAGGGAAGGCAATTGAAAAAATACAGTTTTTCACTTTACGAACATAATTTTCTTTAACAGGATCAACTGGCAACACGGCTGATTAAAAAAAAAAAAAAAACAACAAAATCTCTTCTTAGTGTTTTCATTTGTCTCATAGACAACATTAACATTCCTCAGGACTACAGTTCTTCGAGAAAATCAATTTATACCACTGTTTTCTTCCTACTTCGTTATTTAAAGCCTATTTTGTCATTTTCAACCATATCTATCCAATATTCATGTAATACAGTAAATGGAGCCACCCAAGAAGATGGGAGATGGAAAAAGTTTAAAACAAGATACATACCCTGTCTTTGAGGATTTCACTTGTGGGAGACCAACAGGATACACAATATGTTTATAAATAAGGATGTATAAATGAAGTGGAGGTGAGCAGCATTATAGTTTTAGAATTACAGTACTAGCCAATTCAGTGGAATCCAACCAAAAAATATTAGGCAGTTAATCACATTCTTTCTGCCCTTCAGAAAATCATAATTACTCAAAGAAACAGATACATATAAAAAACCCTAATACCACGCAACAGATGTTTTACTAAATGTACAAAGCATGCACTAAAGCACATGTACCTTATTTTAAAAGCTGCACGAAAAGAGTTCTGAACATGCTTTAGATACTCAGAACGTATTTTCTTTTAAGTACAATTTAAAAAATCTTAATCTGTTTTCCTAATCCAAACCAATTAAAACAAAAAACAAACAGAAGAGGGTAGGTGTATTACTAAAATCACAAAACAAGGGGACACAAAAACTTGTTTTTGGATAGAGATTATATTGTCAAGATATCAGTGTAACCAGATTATTTAATAAACATATGGAAACCCAACCAACATCCTAGCAGGATTTTTTTGAAGAAAAAGATCGTCTTAGGGCGCCTGGGTGGCTCAGTTGGTTAAGCGTCTGCCTTCAGCTCAGGTCCTGGGGTCGGGTTCCCTGCTCAGTGGGGAACCTGCTTCTCCCTCTCGCTCTGCTGTTCCCCCTGCTTGTGAGTTCTCTCTTTCTCAAATAAATAAAATCTTAAAAAAACAACAACTGATCAGCTTAAAGTGTAAATCTTGAAAAATAAAAACTAATGTTTTAGAAATGGGAGTTTTCTTATAAATTATAAGAACACAATAACTAAAAATAGTTATCCCCAAAATAGATGCAAAGAACAAAGGGACTCAATAAAAAGAACAGAAATAGCCCAAAGTAATGTTAAGAATTCTCTATATAATGAAAATGATATTTTGAATCAGTAGGGAAACGTGGCATCAAGATACATCAAGATCCAACTGTTCGGATTAACTTCTATTTATCCCACTCAAGCCTAGGTGAACCAAATGTCAGTTATAACAGAAATAAGAGGAATCTTCTATCTTTCCCAGATGAGTATAAAAACAGGCAAATGTGGACCAGATTTAACCTTTATATTTTCCCCTAAATACATGGTACATAAGGCACATTATGGGGAACAAAATGGGTAGTCAGCCAAAAAACAGCTGATTTCAGCATTCACCACAGAAAACCTGACAATATGATTAAAAGTAGAAGATCCCACAGTGTATTTTCTTCTCTTTTAGGAGAGCCATTATATGGAAATAGATTAAATTATAATTTGTGCACTTATCATGATGCCCTAACATTTTAGTAGCACACAGACAGTATTTACTGTTCATTAATACCCATGATTTTGTACTGACTGACTCACATTTTGGCAAGGTAGTTTATCAGCCAATACATTTAATCATTGGCTGTGGAACAAGAGGCCAACTGCTTCAGAAGTCCCCAGCCCTCACCCTCGTTACACTTTAACCAAATGATCAGTCATAAACTACAAACCCAAACCAAGACAAAATTCCAGATGCATAGTAAGTCTTTATCTTAACATCTCAGAGAAATCAGTCATTCCAAAATTAAATTCTGTAGCATTCAGCTTTGCCTAAGAATATGAAATCCACAAAACCCGCGAATCTTTCAGTTTGATGATGCCTGAACCTCTTCTCTCAATAAACGTTCTTACTACAGTGACCTTGGTAATTCATTGATCATTTATCTGATAACATCAGGATGAGACGTTTTCAGGCAGTACTATGGATCAAGACATGGTATACAATCTATACATAGTATCATGTATATAATCTCTCCTTGGCTATAAAACCTGGTCCTACCAGCATGTTTTGAACAGTATCACTATGGAAAGAAAATGTCTTATTAAAGTACAGTCAACTCTCCAACATTGAAATAACAACTTTGAAAATGCTTTCAATTACACACTTATTCCATGTTTATCAGTCATTACTGGTCGCTTCATTCATAAAAGTAGTCAAAATGACCCAAGTTGTTCCTAGCCTGTGCAGAGAGGGGTCTGTTCTTTGGCAGTTACTTGCACAGCTCAATGGTTTTAACTTCCTAGACACAGGCTTGGCCTCTTTGGCTCGGGAGAGACGGCTCGCCCAGACAGAAGGTCCCGCTTGGTCGCTCCCGGTACCGGAGCCGGCAGCGGGGCGACGGGCGGCTCCCGCGAGCTCGGGGTAGGCGAGGGGGCGAGCGCCCGAGGTTCGGCGCGACCGTCCCGGGATGCATGTATTCTGCAACCTATTGGTAGGTTATATAGCTCATCAAAGGTGTAGCTATACTATAATTTTGGAAACCTTCACAAAGTTTATCTGCTTTCCCTACTTAGCCTTGCATAAATTCCATCTTTTTAAGAGCGAGGTGTTTTGTTTTAATCAGGGAAAACTATCTCTAAATGAAAATGGCCTGGTAGATAGAGCCGTATCTGCCAACTGTGAGCTTGGCAAGACATGCAAATCCTCCTGTGTCCCTATCTGTGAAAAGGGGCAAATGATAATACCTAAGTTGTAGGATTATTGTAAATACAAGTGCTTATTGCTACACTTTACCATGGCAAAGTCTAGCTGTGGCGTATTTCTTAATATACAAGCCTGTATCAAGCCACAGATGTGTACTAACAACCTTTATTTGTAAAGCGCCTGACATTTTTTTTTACATCATATTCCTCAAGATTGGGGAAAAAATCCTAAACTTGGCTTATTTTAGCCAACCTTATTCTATGCTCTTATTCCGTAAAAAAACAACACTTTGAAGATAAATATAAAAATAATGTGCCCAGCTATACCACGGGTACTTTCACTTTTTAAATGCAAAAAGCATGGTTCAAAAGAACAGACAAAAATTTTAGAGAATTGTAGTTGCCTATTTGCTGGTCTATTTCCTCATAAAGGTGAATTTTTTGAGGACAGATGAAGCTTCTTTCATTTCTGTATCCCTAACGCCTACACTTTCTCTCCCTGGCTCTGTTTGTGTGCACCACGGACTGCTGTTATAAGTACGCTTTCTCATTACCATGAGAAGAGTATATCTGGCCATAGAACCAAGGAGAGGTCTTTCTAACCCACGTCAGGTACTAATCCTGTACATAATTCCAGTATCCCCAAGGCTGGCAAATATGTCCAACATTACCAAATACTAAACAATTTCACACAGCTAAGTACACCCACGAGTGGGACTCCCATCTAGATATGAGCAAGACTGCCAAACTATGCCACGATGTACCTTTAAGGTTTTCGGAGGACAGAGTCCAAAAGTCGAGAGACAAGGCTAATTTAGCTTCTGTCTCACAAAAGCCCAGCTCGTGGTGCGACACGTTACTGGAAAGATGCCAAAGGCGGGCACTTCCTTCCAGGCCAGGGAGCAAGGAGCAGCGGACAACGGCGTGGCAGGTCACGCCCAAGAGAAACAGCGGCGGACAGCGGAGCCCCCGGGTTCGGCAGCAAAACAGGAGCCCAATTCTTTGAGTCATCTCTCTGCCTAAACACGCAGAACAGAAGAGCTGCCGACTGGAGGTCTGGGCGCGGTGGCAGTTCTTGTTACCGGCCGCTCTCCCAAAGGTCCATTTTTGCTATGACCGCTGGAGCTCCTGGCTCCCCGGAGCGGCGGGCAGGGGCTCGGGAGAGACGGCTCGCCCAGGCAGAAGGTCCCGCTTGGTCGCTCCCGGTACTGGAGCCGGCAGCGGGGCGACGGGCGGCTCCCGGGAGCTCGGGGCAGGCGAGGGGGCGAGCGCCCGAGGTTCCACGCGGCCGTCCCGGGAGCGCGCCTTCCGGCGCCAGCCCCGGGAGAAGCGGGAAGCGGCGGCCCGCGTGGGGCCCAAGCTCTTCCTGTGCCAAGTTTCCGGCTCCGGGTCCCGGGAGGCGGACCGCCGGGCCACAGGCGGAGCCAGCGCCCCGCCGCGGCTTTCAGACTCTGACCATGGCCTCAGGCGGGTGGCCCTGGCGGCGCTGCTGCTCCTGGAGGCCGGCGGCCCGGAGCCCCGGGCCCGGCTCCCCCGGCCGCGCGGGACCGCCCCGGACGCCCTCGGCTGCAGACGCGGGCGCTCAGGTGAGGCCCCGAGGCGCGCGCGGCGGCCGGGCGCAGAGGTCACGGCGCCAATGACAGCGGCGCGGCAGAAATGAATGGGAGCTAGCGGCACGTGCGTCGGGGCTGGGGGCCGCGGGGCTGCGCTGCGGGGGGACCCCGGGCTGGCTGGGCGCCGGGACCCGAGCCCCGCCGGGGGACGTGGAGCGGTGGGCGCCGGGCGTCTCTGCCTGAAGCAGGGGTGCCCGGCGCGAGACTGCAGAACGTGGTCCCGGGGACCCGGACGCCTCGGGGCCTGGGGAGGGAGCTCAGGTGAGGAGCCAGGCCTTGGGGGGAGGGGGGGGGGGGGCGGCGGGGTAGTCAGGTTGTCTCCTGGGGTAGGGAGCCAGTGAAGCCTGGAGACCCGACTGCACCCGTTTCCTTTCGGATTTCAGCCAGGGCTTCAGGAGGACAGGTCTTAATTAGGATTTTAGAGCAAAAGGTGCCCCTTGAGATCCAGGTGGGCTCGGAATAGGCGGTTTGTGGAGAGTATGTAGGGCTAATGCCCTGGGTGCACCGCATTTCTGTCTCTGTCGTACAGTAGTTGCTTCCCCGGGAGACCCAACCCGGACGGGGTGGGAGGGCACTGGAAGAAAAGGCCTGAGGATGTCACAAGTAGAGAAACATTGAACTTTGATGTGACTTCTTGAGTTGAGTCAGAATCTCAGCACTAACCGTGACTACTTGACTCTCTCCTGTACAGCTCTTGGGCCCGACCTCATTTTTCTCCCTTTCCGGCCAGTTTAGCCTCTGTAAAGTGACATGTTCTGTGGCTCCATTAGTCTTTTTTTAATTTTTTTTTAAGATTTTTATTTATTTATTCATGAGAGACAGAGGGAGAGAGAGAGAAGCAGAGGGAGAAGCAGGCTCCCAAGGAGCAGGGAGCCCGATGCGGGACTCGATCCCAGGACTCTGGGATCATGACCTGAGCCGAAGGCAGACGCTTAACCATCTGAGCCACCCAGGCGCCCTGGCTCCATAAGTCTTAACTGCACTTTGTAGTGATTGATTCTCAAAGTGCTATAGGGTAGCACTGTTTGGGATAATTGAGCAAAATCTGTAGATTCACTGTCCTTTTTAGAGACTTCTCCAGTCACATAGCAATTATGATGTGTTCCCCTTTCATCCACAAGACTCAGGGTTTTTTGCTTTGTTTTGTTTTGTTTTGTTTTAAGTTTATTGAATTTAGGACTCTTCTATTTCAGTTGGCTTTGGGACACTTCATATTCCCATGTATTCCTCAAACATCAGTTACCTATATGAAATATGTAGCTTTTATAAATGTATACTTTGTACCAAGGTGGATACATATCACAACTTATCCAGAACAGGCACCTGGAGAGAGAATAGCAGCAGGGCCAGCAAACAGCTAGTAAAAAGAGAATATGGGCGAAGAGTCTCAGGACTTTGCTGGGATCCATTTCAGTACTGTTCTAACCAGACTTCAATATTTCTAGCATCACAGATGAAGGCATTATTTGGAGAGATGTTTGCACCCTCCATCTAATAGCACTGGATACTTTTTTGACACTCCTTTTTTAAAATGTATTTAAATTCCAGTATAGGGGCACCTGGGTGGCTCGGTCGTTAAGCGCCTGCCTTCTGCTCAGGTCATGATCCCAGAGTCCTGGGATCGAGCCCCGCATCGGGCTTCTTGCTCGGCAGGAAGCCTGCTTCTCCCTCTGCTGCTCCCCCTGCTTGTGCTCGCTCACGCATGCTCTCTCCTTCTCTGTCTCAAATAAATAAATAAAATCTTTTAAAAAATAAATACATTCCAGTATAATTAATGCACAGTATTATGTTAGTTTCAGGTGGGCAATGTACTGATTTGAAAATTCCATAGGGATAAGTGTACTCTTGATCCCCTTCACCTGTTTCCCCCACGGACCTCCCCTCTGGTAACCATCAGTTTGTTCTCTAGTTAAGAACCTGTCTTCTGGTTTGTCTCTTTTTTCTATGTTCATTTGTTTTTTAAATTCCACATGTGAGTGAAATCATTTCTCTTCATGACTCATTTCAGTTAGTGTTATACTCTCGCTCCATCCGTGTTGTTGCAAATGGCAAGGTTTCATTCTTTTAATAGATGAGTAATATCCTATTGTATATATACCACATCTTCTTTATCCATTTACCTATCAATGGAAACTTGAGTTACTTCGATATTTTAGCTATTGTAAATAACACTGCAATAAACATAGGGGTGCATATATCTTTTCAAATTCGTGTTCTCGTACTTTCTGGGTAAATACCCACTGGTGGAATTACTGGATCATATGGTAATTCTGTTTAATTATTTTGAGGAAACTCCATACTATTTTCCACAGGCTGCATCAGTTTGCATTCCAACAGTAAACGAGTATTCCTTTTTCTCCACATCCTCAGCACTTGCTTCTTGTGGTTTTGATTTTAGCCATTCTGACAGATGTGAGGTGATATCTCGTTCTGATTTTAATTTGCATTTCTGTAATGATTAGTGAGGTTGAGCATCTTTTCATGTGTCTGTTGACCATCTGTATGTCTTTGGAGAAATGTCTGTTCATGTCTTCTGCCCATTTTTAATTGGATTATCTGTTTTTTTGGTGTTGAGTTGTATGAGTTCTTTATATATTTTGGCTACTAACCCCTTATATATGATCCGTAAAGATCTTCTGGTCAGTAGGTTATCTTTTCATTTTGTTGATTGTTTGCTGTACAGAAGCTTTTTATTTTGATACAGTCCTGACACTCCTTTTTTTTTTTTTTTTTTTTTTTTTTTGATGACGTGCCCACTGAACAACTTTTCCAGCCACAGAAAGGGTGCTTTCCTGGAGAGAATGTGTTCAGTGTTTTCCATGTCTGCTTTCAGGACCACAGGGTGGTACTACACTGATGATGCCAATGCCATATATTGCTGATTCATGTGTCATCACTATTTTCACTATAAATGAAGACATTGGCCTTCTGGTGTCTACCTCAGGCATGTGTCTTTGGTTACTTCAAGTCTCTTAAGCCCTGATAATCCTAACAAAGAGCAACAATGATAAAAGCCACGTCTGCCCTCAGACGCAGCTCTGTTTCCTGATATATGTACATTCTCCCAACTTCACCTGTGGTAGCATTAACAAATCCTGCAATAGGACAGAAACCGGTGTGCATCTGTTACTGCCAAATCACTTGTCAGTTTTTGATTCTTACTCAGCATTTTTTTTTTTTTTTAAGTAAATTCATGGGGGCGCCTGGGTGGCTCAGTCAGTTAAGCGTCTGCCTTTGGCTCAGGTCCTGATCGAGCCCCACATCGGGCTCCCTGCTCCGCGGGAAGCCTGCTTCTCCCTCTCCCACTCCCCCTGCTGTGTTCCCCTCTCGCTGTGTATCTCTCTGTCAGATAAATAAAATCTTTAAAAAAAATTAAAATCAATTCAATTTAGTTTACATATAGTGTATTATTAGTTTCAGGGGTAGCATTTACTGGCTCATCAGTTGCATATAACACCCAGTGCTCATTACATGAAGTGGCCTCCTTAATGCCCATCACCCAGTTACCCCATCACCTGGTTACCCCATCTTCCCACCCAACTTCCCTCCAGCAACCCTCAGTTTGTTTCCTATAGTAAGAGTCTCTTATGGTTTGCCTTCCTTTTCATCTTATTTTAGTTTTCCTTCCCTTCCCGCGTATTCATCTGTTATGTTTCTTAAATTCCACATATGAGTGAAATCATATGGTATTTGTCTTTCTCTGACTGACTTATTTCACTTAACATAATACATTATAGTTCATCCATGTTGATGCAAATGGCAAGATTTCTTTTTGATGGCTGAGTAATATTCTGGTGTGTGTGTATATTCTATTTAAGTATCCATTCATCTGTTGATGGACATCTGGGCTCTTTCCATATTTTGGCTATTGTGGACATTGCTGCTATAAACATTAGGGTGCATGTGCCCCTTCAAATCACAATTTTTGTATCCTTTGGATAAATGCCTAGTAGTGCAATTGCTGGGTCATAGGGTAGAACTACCTTAGCTATGTAATTTTAACTCTTTACCCCAGGCTAGAGGTTAGGTCTCAAACTAACTACTACAATGAATTACTGAATTCATATGAACTAATTACCCATGAAGCTGGAAGAAGGAGGCTAAATGTCATATAATGGTAAAATTAAAAGAGAGGATTATCACCTGGCTTTCTTGGGACATTATAAATGTTCTTACTGGTTTAATGAATATATAATGCTATGGTGGAAAGCCTAGAAGTCAGCCAGTCTTCCTTGGCCACTGCCTGCCTGGCAAAGTCAACCTTTACTCTCATTTTAATATGTCTAAAGCAATATGTGTTCACTAGAGAATCAGAAAATAGAAACCAAAAAATGAATAAAACAAAACCTATTTGTTAAAAAATAAATAACTACTTTTAATACCCTAGTTTATATGCTTTTAAACCCTATTCTCTGTGATTTTATTTGTGCATGTATGTATGTGTAAGTTTTTAGTGGGATCACAGAACATGTATGGTTTTGTAACTGCTTTTTTCTTTTGTTTTATTTTTAAAAGATTTTATTTATTTACTTAGAGTGTCTGCATGTGCCTGAGCAAGGGGAGGGGCAGAGGGAGAGGGAGAGAATGAATCCCAAGTAGACTCTGCGCTGAGCACAGAGGCTCTATCCCACAACCCTGATATCATGACCTGAGCTGTAATCAAGATTCAGACCCTCAACCAACTGAGCCACCTAGGTGCCCCCCTTACATTTTTCTTTTGATGTATTGTCAATGTATCTGTATATCAGTTTTCAGACTTGACTTTTCTGAATTTCAAGTTCCCCAGCTGTATAAAAACAAGTAGTTTGTGAGGGTCAAATAGCGTAAAAGCATGTTGTAAGACTTTATTACAAATAGAGTGGATTCGTTTTATTTTTCTTGTGTTAAATTCATCCTTTTTGTCAAAACACTTTCTTCAGGGCCATCTGGGTGGCTCAGTTGGTTGGCTGACTTTGGCTCAGTTCATGATCCCAGGGTCCTGGGATCAAGTCCCCCAGCCCCATGAGTCCCCCAGCCCCCAACGGGCTCTCTGCTCAGCAGGGAGCCCGCTTCTCCCTCTTCCTGCTCCCCCCTGCATGCGCACTCTCTTGCACTCTCTCTCTCTTTCTCTGACAAATAAATAAAATCTTAAAAAAAAAAAACCCTTCTTCAAATACAGAGCCCTTACCACATTAAATTAGTAAATCAGTGATTTTTTTTTTTAAGTAACCTCTATGCCCAAGGTCAGGCTCCAACTCATGATCCCTGAGATCTAGAGTCACATGCTTCACGGACTGAGCCAGCCAGGGGCCCCATAAGTTAGTAATTTTTGAAATGACTATGTCCCTGCATTCTTTAAGACTGGTGGTCTGTATCTTTGGGCCACAGTGCCTGTCACATTTCCTGGCCCATGGTAGTCCTCAATAATCTTTGGAACTAGTATTTCTCTCCACCACCTCTGAATCTTTCAGTGATCTTCTGTTGTTCTTTTTTTTTTTTTTAAGATTTTATTTATTTGAGAGAGAGAGAGAGAATGAGAGATAGAGAGCACAAGAGGGAAGAGGGTCAGAGGGAGAAGCAGACTCCCTGCCGAGCAGGGAGCCCGATGTGGGACTCGATCCCGGGACTCCAGGATCATGACCTGAGCCGAAGACAGTCACTTAACCAACTGAGCCACCCAGGTGCCCCACTTCTGTTGTTCTTGATCTCTAATATTCTCAAAACATGCCACTGAGCTTGCTTGTTTTTTAATATTGCTGATCAAGAAGTAGCTTTTTCCAAGTATGTTTAGGAAAAATAATTTAAAATAGGTAGTGTTCATGTATAATGTAAAATCATTCGTCAACATTGAAATCTTCTTCCTTTTCACTCTCTGTTCTGATGCTTGGGGGAGCTTGATTACTCTTTGTTTTCAACTCGTTTAAGAATGTAAAAGGATGTAAATAACACTGATCTTTACTATTCTCTGACTAATCTTAGTTAAGTGGAAGGAAATTGTTTTAAAAACTACCTTTTCAGGTCTGGAAAGCTAGATAGGAATATGGAAACTAGCCTTTGGAGAAAAGGATAGATTACAGATGTGGTTTTTTTCCTTATGTTTTTCTTTTTTTAAATTTTTAAATTTTTAAATTTTTTAAATTTTTTTAGATTTTATTTATTTATTTGACAGAGAGAGCACAAGTAGACAGAGTGGCAGGCAGAGGGAGAGGGAGAAGCAGGCTCCCCACCGAGCAGGGAGCCTGATGCGGGACTCGATCCCAGGACCCCGGGATCATGACCTGAGCTGAAGGCAGACGCTTAACCGACTGAGCCACCCAGGCGCCCTTCCTTATATTTTCTGTAATGATAAATGTTGCTTTTGTAATAAGGAAATTTTTTATTATCTTCCTGAAGTTTGCAATCTACCTACAAAGGGACAACTAAAAGATAAAGATTATAAAGAAAGATAAAGATGATATTTATTATGAATTCTATGATTATTATGAATGTTTTTATGTATCTGGCATTATAAACACATTTTTCATAAATATTCTTACAGATTTGTTAATACTTTTATTTTATAGATGTCCTATTTTAATCTTGTGAAGAGTTTAACATCTGCTTTTCCACATAGGTATAGTATGTCACGGTAAGTTTATGATCTGTGTTATAACTGCTAAAATTATTAGCCATATTGCCAGTAAATTTCTATTCTGAATTGTGGTGGGCTAGTCCAACAAATTGAATATTTTGGTTAACTAAGTGCCACAATATCTGCTCTGTGTGACCGCTGCCTTTTTAAAAAATGGGAATGTAATAACATTTAAACCCAGAACACCGTAAACCAGCTTAGTCTTTGATTTTGTGGGTTCTCAAGGTCCTGGGTATAAAAATAAACTATTGCTGTATTGTTGAGCAAGAACGGAATTCTGTGTGTTTTTCTAAATTATAATGACCATTTTGGATTTGTGCTTAATTTCCAGCAAGTAGAAGTATATATAATTCTTACTAAAAAACAAAATTATCTCACTTAATAAAACTCACTTAACCTTGTGTGCGTTTGTGCTTGTCCCAGGTTCCATCACACGACGCTGGCGGTGTGCTGTTGTAGCAAAACACAGAGTGGGGAGAAATACACTGACCCCTTCAAACTCGGTTGGAGACACTTGAACGGTCTGTATGAGGACATTAGAAAGGTAAGCTCGGTTTGAACGTGCTGGGAAGTAATGTTGGTTTCTGAGAATTGTGAACAGACGGTGCAGGTTTTCAGATACGTCCAGTGCCGTCGCAAACTTGATTCATGAGTGCCTGGGCGCCTGCTGGGTCGCCGTTTACAAGCCTGCCTGCGCCCGTCTGCATGCCGGTCTTTGTGCTCCCGGGGAAGCCACACTTACCTCAGGGCCAGCGTCTGTCCCGCTGCGTACCGCAGTTACTGCGTTCCTTCCCCCCATGCAGACGGAGCTCCTCAAAGGCCGGGACGGTCTTATTTTTCTTTGTGACCTCTGCATTTATTACTATGCTTGGCACTGAGGTTGATATTTTGGTGAGTTAAACACTGGCACCGCCGGAGCATGTTCCCCTGAGCCTGGCTGAGGGTCCTCAGGGGCCGTTCTTAGCCCCCGTTGCTCTGGGACATAAGCTGTGATTCATTCTAGCAAGTCCTTCAGAGGCGCATACAACACACAAGTCCATCAGCTAGAAGGCTCCCCCTCTTCATGAATCCAAACCCTACTTGTTCTTTAATTCCAGGTCGAAGCTTCTATCCTCCAGTAAATATTTGGTTTTCTAGCCCACACTGATTTCTCCCTTCTCTGAACTTTTACTGCATTTAATTTAATTTACTGCTTTTAGGGGTGCCTGCGTGGCTCGGTCGGTTAAGCATGTGCCTTCGGCTCAGGTCATGATCCTGGGGTCCTGGGGTCGAGTCCCGCGTCGGGCTCCCTGCTCCGCGGGGAGCCTGCTTCTCCCTCGCTCTTCTTGTGCGTGCTCTCTCTCTCTCTCTCTCTCTCAAATAAATAAATAAATAATCTTGAAAAATTTACTGCATTTAATTATGTCATTGCTCAAGTTACCACTCTGAACATTTTATATTTTTAAAAAATGTATCTCCCCAGCTCAGTTCTAAGTTCCTCACAATCAGGCAAACCATGTCTTCAACTTCCTCTGTGAACTTCTGACACATCTGGCTGAGCCAGGCTTACTGATCCCTGCTTCCTCCCGGCCACCATCCCCCTTCCTGTTCCTGATACATGGCTTTGCCTCCATACCCCAGTCACCCCCTTAACTCCTGCTTCATTGGCTCCCATGCTCCCCTTCTTTGTCCTCTCCCCTCCATCTCCCAAGTGGCTACCAGCCCCTGTTCCTCTCTGGTCCCTGGGCCACCGACTGCTTTCCTCCTCCTCCCTGGAGTCTGTTGGAGTCTTTGGGCTCACCCTAGCCCTTTGGCCACTCGGGCGGCCAGACATCACGTGTGGCCCAGCTATAGGGCGGCCTTACAGTGTTGGAACCTCTTCCAATCGAGTGTTGAATTTCTCAAGTGAAGTGAGTATACAGAGTACAAGCGAGTACACTGAAATCAAATCAAAGTTTTGTAAAAGAAATCCTGTTGCCTTTTTTGCTATCATGATGCCATATTGACACAGAGAAACTTTATTTCAGGAACTACTCATATCTACAACCGAACTTAAGGAAATGTCTGAATACTACTTTGATGGAAAAGGAAAAGCCTTTCGACCAGTTATCGTGGTGCTAATGGCCCGGGCGTGTAATATTCATCATAATAATTCCCGGTGAGTTATTTACTTTCACTCCTCTGTTGTTTTGATATTTGGCAGGTCTTCCTTACCAAGCTTGCCATTTAGTTCCCGGATGAAGTGGTAGCATTTATCTTAGAATTCACTTTGTGGTGAGTAGTTTCTGGCTTTGAGTCCCCAAAGTCACCTGGTCTGGGCATCTTCCCTTTCCACACTTTTTAATGTCCTAGAAGAACAACCTCAGCTGCAAGTAACCATTTTGAAAAGAATTTTAAAAGCCAAAGTTAGTTTTCTCCCTCAGAAGTAAAGAAGAGCAGGGTGTGTACATACATGTAATCATTATATACACGGGGCCATTAGTCCAAAGGTTAATAGTTATAAAGTTCTGAGCTGCATGCCTGCGCCGTGAGGGTCTGCCTTCCTGTGACCTTCGGAAATTTGCCAAAGAAAAATCTTTGGAGAAGAAGGCAATTTTGACTGTTGGTCCTCAACTTCCGTGTTTTGAATACGTATAAAATTTTTAAATATTAAAACAACCGTATTAAAGGAAATCTTATAAAAAAAAGATTGACCCCTTGCCTTATGCAGCCATCTCCGCTCCCTCTTGTCCTCTCTTCTTGTTCTCAGTCATTCTATATGTATCTATGATTCTTTACTCACCCTGTTTTCTCTCTTGCCCACGTTGCTGGACTGTCTTCATAGCTGTTCTTTTTACATGGTCTGATCTGCTGACGGAAGTTCCAGTCCACCATAATGTGGGCTACCTCTCCCTAGTGCGGACCGTTTGCGTTATGTTCCCTCTTCTTAGGGGAGCACACTTCCGGGAATGCCTCAGGGAGTGTCGGAGGTCGCCTCTTAGCAGCTGCTCCCCTCAGCCTTTTCTTCCCTGCTGCTGTGCCCCCTGCCCCAGCACGTCCCACCAGCTCAGGGTGCCTCCCGCCCGACCCCCACCAAGACCCACCAAGTGCTCACAGTGCTCGCAGTGCACTTGGAACAGCCAGTGGGATCTCTGGCTGTGGACCATCCTCGGGACCACGTCCACTTCACCTGGGAGGCAGAACCGCAGAAATGAACCAAATTTGAGATACATCTCACACGATCTAGAGCAGGGTTCTCGGCCTTGATGTTTTGGGCCAGATAATTCTTTGTGTGGGGGCTGTCCTGTGTATCACAGATGCTCTGCAGCGTCTCTGGCCTCTGCCCCCCCAGATGCCAGTAGCGCCCCCCCAGATGCCAGTAGCACCCCCCGCCAAGTTGATGACAACCAAAAATGTCTCCAGACATTGCCAGATGTCCCCTGGGGAGCAAAATCATCCCTGGTTGAGAACCACTGGTCTAGAGAGAGTGTGTGTTTTTATTTTTAATTTCTCGGATTAATGTCTAATACAGTTCATTACCGTCAGAGGTGACATGGGAAGGAAAACATCCTGCATTGCTTTAAATCCTCTCCATTGTTATCCCCGTGGTTGCAAGTTTTTTCAGTTTGCCTTGCTGAAACTGAATAAACTTGGTTGCAGAAAACATGGGAGAATATAACACAACAAAGGCATTGCTAGTTTAAAAAGTAAGTTCAGGGGCACCTGGGTGGCTCAGTCAGTTGAGCGTCCAGCTCTTGATTTCGGCTCAGGTCATGATCTCAGGTCACAGGATCGAGCCCATCAGGCTCTGAGCTCGGCAGGGAGTCGGCTTCAGATTCTCTCTCTCCCTCTCCGTCTGCCCCTCCCCTGCTCGCTCTCCCCCTCTCTCAAATAAGTAAATAAAGCTTAAAAAAAAAAATGCATTCAAGGGCACCTGACTGGCTCAGTAGAGCATGTGACTCTTGACTTTGGGGTTGTGATTTCGAGCCCCATGTTGGGGGTAGAATTTACTTGAATAAAATGAAAAGTAAGCTGAACACTGCCCTCTCCGGGATCTTTTAGCGGCAGCCTCATTCTCCCAGAAGTGATGGGAGCAGGGCTCGGCAAGGCACGGTACAGAGGCAGAACTGCGATGGTGGCATGCATGCGAGTGGAGTAGTATCCCACAGTACCACTCCCCAAGCCCTCGCTTCTTGAGAATACTTGCTTCCTAAGAGCCCTTTTAAATCAGGCTCTTCATTGGCTAAATATCTAGCTGTTACTTCCGTGCCTCTTACAGCAAGAGGGGCGTGGGGACAGGGCGGGGGGAGCTTCTGGAGACCTGGGCCATTTCCGGTTTTGCTTGGTGAGAAAGACTTAGAACAGTATGGACAAAAAGGAGCTATAGATTCAGGGGCAGGACCTCACAGAGCCTCTGGTTCCAGCCAGTGCCACCAGAGGCATCCCCCAGCCCTGGGGGCACCAGAACCCATTCCAGTCCTTCATCCGCTTGCTCGCTGGTGATGGCGCAATTGAGAGATCCCTGCTTTATCGTCTGACAATCAAAGTTTAACGGCTTCTGTGCAGCTTATCAGGCATCATCTTCTTGTTTGTGAATGTCTATTACATAGGTCAATAATAATCCTAGAAGGGATTTTGGAAAACCGAATAGAACAGACACCTAAGAAATAGCGAGGTGGGGAACTACCTTTTATTGATTTTCCTTCTTTCCTCAGTAAACTTTTCAGTGGTCCATTAACTCTTCCTTGCCAGATTGCTAGGACTTCTTAACCTGAGGTCCATGACAGTTATGGGGTCTGTGAGTCCCTTAGAATTGTATGCGGAATTTTTTGTGTATTTGCATTTTTCTGGGGAGGGATATCAGAAGCTCATAATATATTCTCCAAAGGCAATATGGCCCCGAAGAGCCTAACACTCAATCTTTATATTTCCTGTCTGTATCCTGATAACACAGTACCTGGGCAGGTAAAGTAGGAATGCACAAACAAAAAGACTCAGACTTGAAAGGTCCAGAAAACAGCTGCGGTGGTTCTGAAATGCGCTGCCTGGATCCTCCTGCAGTGAAGGACTCAGTGCTGGACCGGGTCTCGTTGGCAGAGAACCTTCAGTTCTGAGCCTCTTCGAGGATCGCGTCCGCTGCAGCAAATCCTTTCACCAGAGCCGGCCCAGATGGGGGCACTGAGAGATGAAGGGCCATTCTGGCTCCAGCGCACACTATGGATGGGCCTGCATCACAGAAACTTCTCCCTCTACCCAGTCCTGTTTCCTTCTCTCCCTCACATGGCTTTTGATCCCAAGGGCACTCCCGAGACAGGCACTTCAAACTTCGGAGTCTGCTTCCCAGAGAACCTAGTGTGCACCAGAGTTCAGCAAACTAACTGTAGGGCAGGACTTACTTTATCAAAGAATCGACATCAAAAATGAGCTTTAGATAAATAGATGTCTGTAAAATTGCTCTCCTCACTGAACGCAGCACAGCTGTAGTGTCTGATCTTTCTCCAACAAGCCAAACCCCCTGCTCAGCAGCTGCATCAAGGGGACCGCCTCTTGTCCTCGATCTTGGCCCCAGTCGTTCCTTTGTGGAAGTCTTCCTGCTCTGGAGGCGGCTGTCGCTGTCAGTGATTGGGGTAACAGGATTGCTCACATTGTATTGGTCTTCATTATGCAAGTCGCCAAGTGGCACTGAATCCCACTGGTCCAGTTACCAGAGCCAGACGTTTGATCAGATGGCACAGATTTTAAGATGCCGTTTTCATATTAGTGATGATATCAAGGGTCCTAGTGTGATAAAAATCCTACATGCAGAGGAGGCAACTTTTATGATTCTGACACAGACAAAGGAAATTACAAAAGCCTACCCTCGGAAAACGGTAACGAAATAGTCATTACAGCACCATCTCACTTAAATGATTCCTGAGATCAGGCCATTCATGAATGTGGAGCCATTCCTCGTTTCTGTGTGTTCCAAATCACTGAGCCAGCCACTACCGTAGCAATTTATGACATAGGCGGGAAAGTTGGTGCCCAAAGAAACGTTTTTGCTTTTAACCTAGGAGATGGCCCTTTCGATGTATCTGTACTCGTTACTGAAATGGATCTTGAGGGCAACAGGGGCCCGCATCAGCCTCCCCTCGGCCGGCTGCGCCCCTTCTGCGGCTGGAGGGCAAGTGGAGCAAGAACTGGAGCCTGAGGGACAGCCTTAACCCCTCTTGACTGAGGTCCTGCCGCTCTCACTGCCAGGAGCCTCCTTCTCTGGACCTGGCGCATTCTAGCGTCCCAGTGGCCTGGGCCCTGTGAGTGGAATGGTCGCCGAGGTCCAGGACGTCGCGTTTCCCCATGCCCAGTGGAGGGAACTGGGGAGCCTTGAGGGTCCCCGCTCCCCCTGCTAGGGATGCAGAAAACCCCCATTTGGTGAGGAGCAGCTGTATTCACTGGTGAGTAGAGCTAGATACCTGTGATCACCAACGTCGAGCTAGGTACCCGTGATCACCAGCGTCGAGCTAGGTACCCGTGATCACCAGCGTCGAGCTAGGTACCCGTGATCACCAGCATCGAGCTAGGTACCCGTGATCACCAACGTCGAGCTACGTACCTGTGATCACCAACGTCAAGCTAGGTACCCGTGATCACCAAGGTAGAGCACTGTGCTACCCTGAGCTGGGCAGTCGTGCAGTACCGACACGTCTGCGTCTACTGCTGGTTCCGTAAGCACCTCAGACCCTGGTGAGACCACAGTCATTGCTTTTAAGGTTATTAAACTCTGCCCTTGCACAAAAAGACACTTAGCTTATGAAAGCGGACTCCTTGGGCATCCACAGATCCAAGGTTAAGTACTGCACTAGAGATACGTGCTACGCCATACTGATCCTCCTGGGAAAGAAGTTCTGTTTTCTCTTGGCCAGTCTAACTACATGATTACATGATGAGAAGCAACAACATATTGTGTGTGGCCCCAGGGATCTTGCAGGGGACTTGTTAGGAGTGCCAGGCTGCTCTGTGAAAGGGCACAAGAAAATAGATACAGGGTTCTACAGAAACTTGGTAGTGGACACCCAGCATGAACCATCCGAGTCAGGCACATGTGTGAGTGAAAATAGGTGTCATCTGGAAGGTGGGAGTGATCAAAAAGACCCTGGCAAGAGCTACAGGAAGAGAAACCTTCACCTTCAGATCTGGTGCCTCCACCACGTACCTCTTCCAGAAGGAGAGCAGGGAGTGAGGCAGAAGAACATTCAGATGAATCACCTGGTGAACGACAGCATCATAGATCTGATAGTATTTCCCTTTCCTTTGATGAAAGCCTTGCTCTGTGTGTAACAAGGGAAGTACCCTGTGAAAGAAGCGATAGAAGTGAATCAACAGGGACTCCCGTCAAACCCGGATCTGGGTGCTGGTGTAAGTGAATATCAAGGCGATCAGTTGGATCAGGATTCAGTTTCAAATCAGATTAGTGTAGACTTTGAAGTTGAGTCTCTCCATGCAGAAGATTGTAGCCTTGAGGAAGATGGACGAGAACTGTCAGATGCAGACGATGATGAATACCGAGGAACTGCATCAGGCAGGGGAGAGTGATAGAGATGCATTTGAAGAAGATCCTGAAATTTCCTTAGCTGACTGTTAGAACCGTGCTTCATGCAGTGAAATGAATCATCCCCTTCTACCTCATTGCAGCAGATGTTGGGCCCTTCGTGAGAATTGGCTTCCTGAAGATAAAGGAAAGATGAAGGGAAAATGCCTACAAAAGCCAAACTAGAAAACTCAACACAAGGAGAAGGCAGCTTTGAGGTCTCTGATTGTTAAAAAACAAACAAACAAACAAACAAACAAACACCTACAGGGGATGATTCCAGAGAGTCCTGTGCTGAGGAAAATGGTGATAAAATCACACAAGTCTCCTAATCCCAAAAAAGTAAGGACTGTTCTCAGCCATCAACTTCTAGTAGCCCCATTTATAGCAGCCAAGAAGTCAAAACAAAATAAAAACACAAAGCAAAACAAAAGCCAAAAAAAAAAAAAAGTAGAATCTAGCTTTCTCCTTTTTTTTTAGAGGGAGGGAGGGGCAGAGGGAGAGGGAGAGAGAGAGAATCTCGGGCAGACTCCCCACTGACCGTGGAGCCCAACACAGGGCTTGATCTCACGACCCATGAGATCATGACCTGAGCCGAAATCGAGAGTTGGACACTCAACCGACTGAGCCACCCAGGCACCCCTCTAGTTTTCTTTTCTTTTCTTTTCTTTTTTTTTTAAAGATTCTATTTATTTATTTGACAAAGAGAGACACAGCGAACACAGGAACACAAGTAGGGGGAGTGGGAGAGGGAGAAGCAGGCTTCCTGCTGAGCAAGGAGCCCGATGTGGGGCTCGACCCAGGACCCCAGGATCACGACCTGAGCCAAAGGCAGACGCTTAACGACTGAGCCACCCAGGTTGCCCCCCTCTAGTTTTCTTCTTAATGCCACTGAACCCTGTGTGATTTGCCAAGGTGGACCTAAAACAGTAGCATTGTTCATGGCAAAACAGGACATCTTGTGGCATGCTTTACATATGCAAAAAAGCTAAAGAAAAGGAATAAGCCCTGTCCAGTATGTAGACAACCAATTCAAATGATTGTGCTCACTTATTTCCCCTAGTGGACACATCTATAAAAGTAGAAGTCTAGATTTCAACTATATAACTCTAAAAATTTACACAACATGAAATTTTTTTTACATATAACAAAGCGAGAAAATATCTCAGTCCCTGTAGATTTGTTCTCTGTAGTGTAATTTACCTACTTTGGGAGGGGGAATAGTAAATATTTACTTCCTTTTAGAAGAATTTCACTTATGTCTGTATTTTATATTTGAGTTTTCATGTAATTAAATTGGGTTAAAATTAAAATGGATATATAGTTCACCCTTTACCTATACCTCTCATATTTTATTTTTTTAAAGATTTTATTTATTTGTGTGAGAGAGAGAGCACAAGCAAGGGGAGCGGCAGAGGCAGAGGGAGAAGCAGACTCCCTGCTGAGCAGGGAGCCCGATGTGCGACTCAATTCCAGGACCCTGGGATCATGACCTGAGCCGAAGGCAGGCACTTAAACGACTGAGGCACCCAGGCATCCCAACCTCTCGTATTTTAAATAATTTCCACTTTCTTACATTTTAGAGAAGTATCTGATTTAAAAATATAGAAGACATTTAAATATATGTTCTTTAATGTAAGGAGAGTTTGTATAAAAGATTTAATATTTAAATTTTAGATACTTTTAAACCTTCTAATTCTTAGTTTCTCTGCTCTTTCAGAGCCTCTTAAAATACTCTTTCCAGATGAAAAAGAAATTGGTAGTTGTATTTGGTGCTATGTAAGTAAAAATGCCCTTCTCATTCTCTACCCCTTTGGTCTAGTAAGAGATAGGTGGTAATGGTGTCATTTGAGAAGTCTTTGAGAAAGCCACCACTTACCCATAAGACAAAACTATTTTAAGGCCTCCTAGGACAATGTGGAATTGTTCCAGGGGGTCTAACCTGCATACCAGGCCCTTTTTCACACCTAATTTCAGGGATTTAGTACAATCTGTTGTTTTCCCTAAATTGGAAAACCATTCTGAGACATTTTAAAGTGCCTTCTTGGGCTACATTGCATGGCCCCTGGTAGTTACCTAGGTTTCAGACCTTTGCTTAAGGCCAGTTTTAGAAATTGGTGAACTCACAGACTAATCCAGAAATTCAGTAAACAAAAGGATTGTTTTTAAACTAGCTGGGAATATCATCACTTCTTGCTAAATTGTCCAGAAACGATACATCATTTTCCTTCCAGAAAGATGGGGTCAGAATAGAATTCTGAAGTATCTCTCAAACTACATATATTCACATCTCGATTTATATTTAAATCAGAATCTAAGCAAAGGAATAAAAATAACCACTTTGATTTAAGGTCCCAGTTTTTTTCTCCCATGTATGACAGTTTTATGTCCTCAAGTAAGGACAATAAAATCAACTGGACTGTAAGTTCAGAATAGAACTGAGGGATATAATTTTGCAGAGCAAATCTGTGTGTCAGTTACTAGCAGTACATTGTATTAAACTTTAAAACAAAACCACACATACATGCGACTTATCCACATAGGCATATGAGAGTAGGAAACATGGCTATACAGATTAGCACCTTCACCAGAGACTGGTCCTCCGAAGTGCGTAAAGCTTTATTAATTTTGGGCTTTATAATCAACTAGAACTAAGAATCTTTCTGAAGAGAGTTGTTAGTAAAAATGAGATTATAAACACTGTGTGTGTATTCAGGGTATATTATGCAGTGATTATGCTATTTACAAAACATTCAGATCTACAAGTAATTTCATTCCAGTGCCTGTGCATTACAGATGTTGTCTTGATTGTCTAAATTTTTAGGTTTAGTATACACATATTATTTACTGATTTGCAAATAAAAACATCAGATGTTTGATTAAGAATTGTTTCAAGAATATGATTGTTGGATCTTTCAAATTTTCGTAATAATGAGTTTTGTTTAAAAAGAAATGATACTTGAATATCATCTGTTTGGGTAATCAGAGCTACGCATCTGAATGTGCTTTTGTTTCTGGAGTGGCCGTGCCATATTAAGGGACAGCTTGACACAGTTGGGAGCCTCCAAGGCATCGAACAGACTCAACTTGAGAGAGGATGTCACGGTTTAGTGGGGCCATGAGATACTGTTGTCTCCCTCCTGTTCACGTGTGTTATCCTGTGGCAGGTTGGCTTAAGTGGTTTCTCAGCTAGTGATGGTGAGTGGTCTGGGGCATGGAGGGGATGGAGCTGGGGCAGGGAGGGGAGTTGGGCTAGCCACCCTGCTCCTCGTCAGCTTGAAAACCCCTGTTGTAATGGCCTGTAGTTTCTCTGCATCAGCTAGGAAACTAAATTCCATGAGGCCAAGAATCTCTTCTTGACTGACACACATGGAGAGGTGCTCAGGAAGAATTTATTGAGCGAATCAAAGCACTGGGACCTGAGTCTTGTAGCTGGCTTTAAAGCAGGAGCCTGCAGGCTTCCAGGCAGACCAGGGTTAGCTGTTGGCATCATTTAATTTACTTTCATTTTTCATAAGGGTTTTAAAGATACTGATTAGCGTGTGTAGGCGTCCGCTGGCTTATGAAGATAACCACAAGTCTTTATGGCCTCGTCTTGTGAAAAGTTTGTAGTCGTACTTGCTGGTTGTTCGGATTCTGAACTGGGGTTAGATTTAGTCTTTACAAAAAAGTGTTTCTTCAGCTTAACGAAAATACCAGCTGTCTAAAAGTTTGTGGCCATATTGTCCATCCTCTAGCCAGCTTTCAATTATATATGGTAGGGAATTTTTGACATTTGCAAATACTGCTTTAAAAAGATAAATATGTGAAAGCAGCAGTGCATAAGGTGCTCAGAAATGTTGAATGTGTTGTTATAAAATGGACTGTTAACAGGAATTAATAAAAAGCAACAGAAAAATTTTTTAAAAAAGGGATCTTGAACTATAGTCTATAATAAAGGACACCAACTGAGGCAGAGGAGATTTTGATCACCAGGTGGCCATCAGTTTCATTGGTGAGGTCTAGCTCAAGCGTAAGGAGGATGATGTCATCACTGAAGGAATCAACCACACTTTCATTCGCTGTGCCCAATTTGAAAAAAAAAAACCCACAATGTGTTATTCTCTAGCACCCAGCTCCTATGGAGAAAGCCATGTGCAGAGCCAGCCTGGTAAGACATCAGTATGGTAAGCTGCTCTCCACACAGCCACAGATCCTGAAACTTCTGCAGTGTGTCTTCAGTGGCAAGAAAATAAACAGTAGCATGAACCCCGCATCATGTGTGATGCAGCTTTGTAGGCATCTGTTCTATCCAGAGATAAATCTAAAATATCAGGAGCTGCTACTCTTGGATGTCAGTTCTTTTCTCTTGATGTTAGAACTGCTCCTGAATTCTGACACTTAAACGATCAGGCTTGAAACCACCATTCTCAACCAAGAAAAACAGACGCCACTCTGAGCCTGGTAAGCGTGTTTGGGTTCCGGAAGGTGAATAGCCGGTAACCAAGGATAGTGACCTGCTAAGCAACTTTGAGCTCACAGGCATCCCTCCTGCACCCTGCTGTACCTCAGATGGAAGGCAACTTTGGTGTTCGTGCCAGTCGCATCCTCAACATGCCATCAGGAACACAGGAAAAGGGAACGAGATTGCAGAGGCCAGAGACAGAAGCCAGGAAACAGAAACATGAGGCCAAAGGAGAAGTAGAGAGTGAGAGATGGTCAGGAACCCCTTCGGTCCCACTCCACCACTGTGGAAGGTGAGACACTTCAATGTAGTATCAATAATGAGGACAGAGGAGATCTTAGGTGGAGTAAAAGCAGGTATTTCAAGAATTGGATCACTGATAAGGAAACATTTGAGCCCCAGCAAGAGGCTAGTGAAGGTAAGAAACCATTAGGCTGAAGAACGGCCCCACCCAAGGCATCCACATCCTCATCCTTGGAGCCTGTGTGATGTTATATAGCACAAAAGGGTCTTTGCAGAACTGATGGAAGTAAAGGCTCTCGGAATGGGGAGATGATCCTGAATGATCGCGTGAGCCTTAAATGCAGCCCCATGTCTCCCTCTGAGAGGGGGGTAGAGGGAGGTTGGCGCACACAGAAGAGCAGGTAGCGTGAAGGTGTGAAGGTGGAGCAGAGAGATATGGAAGATGCCGGTCTTAAAGGTTGGAGTCCGGTGGCCAGAGGCCAAAGCCTGCAGACAGCTGCCCACGGCTGGAAGGGATGGAGGGCTGCCCCTCTGGGCGGAGCACAGCTTTGCCGACACCTTGATTTCAGCTCGGAGGAACTGTTTGGAGTTCCTGCCGCCGAACTGCGTGAGAGAGTTTCTGCTGATTTAAACCACTGAGTCTGTGGTAATGTGTCACCGCAGCCACGAGAAACTACCAGAAACTACGTTACATTGTATCACGTCAGCGGGGGGAGGGGCCTGGACGGCTTCTCTCTCCCCCTGGAGGGGCCTCTTCTGTGGCGAGCAGCCTTGACCGGAGCAGGCCAGAGGGCCAAGCAGAACACACTCCACAGTCTCAATAGGTGAAGGACCCCAACTTGCAGCAAGTCAGTTCAGTGACGGGTAAAGATAAAATCTGATTTGTGTCTAGATGGATCTGTTGTTCACCATACTGAAAACTTGAATGTGTGTACTTTTATCAGGTGACAACTAGGAAATGTGGTTTACATCCTGAAGCATTTGATGGAGAAAGAGAAGGACTTTACTTGCATTTTAAGTAGGGAGTTTCTTCAGTACCACACTGATAAAGTGTTCAGTCATGTCCTTTAAAACACATAAGGATGCGGAGTGTAAAAGGGAAGAGAGGTCACCCTCCCAAGATTGTACAGGTGAGCAGGTGAGCCATTCTGCTCCTGGGCTGCAAAGAGACTTGGGGCGTCAATACCGTGAGACCTTTGAACGGGCCCCGCCAGGGTTCAGGTCATGTTCAGAGTAGGAGGGTGCCGTCTTGTTTCATTTGCCCACAATTTAGAGGCGGTGCAGCAGTGGATCAGCAAAGGCTGAGTCAGTACCAAAACCCTTCTGGAGGAAAGCTCCCGTTGGTGGCTTAGGGTAAATCAAATGAATACCGCCACTTGAAAGAACGGCATTTCCCAAACTTTGTGCATCAGAATCACCTGGCATGCTTTTTACAAATGCAGATTCCTGGGCCCCGTCATCAGATTCTGACATGACGGACAGGGAATATATGTCTAAGAAACACTGAGCTTGTCAAAGTCCTAACAAACAAAGTGAAACACTTAATTTTAGAATTGTTAGAAGAGACAAAAAGAACATTTTGAAATAGAAATAGAGCCTTCTGTATACCACTTGAGAGTTCTGTTCTTTACACAACCTCTATAGATTTGAGAATAGAAACTTCTGTGTCTCTGCTGTTAAAGTGAAGCCACATTTACTATTTAAATTTGCTTCCCTCGTTTGTTCCAAACCCAAGTAATCGATTGACAAGGTTTGAATTTCTGTTTAGAGACAATTTTCCCACACTGGGGGGTTTTACGTGTAATTTAAGACTTCACATTATGTAGAGGCGCCTGGGTGACTCAGTCGGTTAAGCATCTGACTCTTGATTTCGGCTCAGGTCAGGATATCAGGGTCGTGGGGTTGAGCCCCATGTTGTTGGGCTCCCCACTCAGCGGGGAGTCTGCTTCTCTCCCTCTTCCTCTCCCTCTGCTCCCCCTGCTCGACCCCTAAAAATTAATAAAATAAATAAAATCTTAAAAAAAAAGACTTCACATTATGTGTTAGTGTGTATAAGGGAAAACCAGCATTTTACTTACATTGCATGTCAGCTGGGTAAAGAGTAGTGGGGGTGGGGCATGTCATTATCTTGTTCCACCTATTTTTGTCTGTGCTTGAAATACTCCATTATAAAAATTTTGTGGTAAGTCTAACGAAGGGGAAGAAACAAATGTCCTGGGGCTGCCGAATCATCCCAGACTCGTGCAGGTGTGAAGTACAGGGGACACAGCCAACTTTCAAGCCAACGGCCTCCGTTTCTCATGCTGTCTTGCTAGTCTGGCTTTTCTTAGCACCTCTGGCAGGAGCCAGGAAAGTGTGTCAGCTCTCCCAGTAGGAAGTGGAAATGGTGCCCAGCTTTTTGAAGGCAGGACTCAGTTTGGCACTTTGGAGATCTCATCTTAAAGACAGTGTGAGAGTGTTCTGTAATACGTAAATTTTGGTTCCAGCCATTACGCTGTGCTGTGGAAAAGCAGTGGCAGTTTTTCCCAGTAGAAGGCGACACACATTAAAGCTTAGTTGTGTGGGAAGAAGGACATCAGATACAGTTAGAAGGCATCTAAAAGGCGATGTTTATCCCACGTAGGGGCTATGTCACGGTGCCAAGTAATGTGCTGAGCAAGAGTCCCAGTTGCACCAGTCAGTAATTTGGCCATGTGAAATGGCCTTTCTGTGTACATCTGGTCTCTGAAATTTCAAAATACTTGAAGAAATTTTTGTCTTTGTTCTAATATCCTCAAATCATAAAAATTCCAGTGTCTCAGTGAGCGCTGCCATTTCCCGGCAACCTCCAGGCAGGAGCCCCTGTCTGCTGACGTATTAGTGATAATAGAGGTGGGGTCCACCTGTTAGGAAAGCATGAGAACCGTTAGGGGCCCTCACAGCTGCTGTAAGGTAAGTTCTGCTACTCACCACCAGGCAGTTGTATTAGACCAAAACGCCATTGAGAAGATATCCTGAACGGTAGCCTTTATATGAAACGCCTGTAAGCGTCTACATTTTCCTGTGCATTTGAGCTCAAGTAAGATAGGGTCCAACACATTCACCTGAAAGATATTTGAGATCCAAGCCTCCTGGTGTGGGGTCTGTGAGTGTCTCACCAAGGGCTTCAGAAGCCCTTATAGAAGCCCTGGGAGCGTTCATCTTCTCATACCCTGGCATGGCGTTAGAATTCGTCCCTGCCGTCTACCGCTTTACTTCTCCCGCCTCGGAAGAAAGTGGTGTGATCTGGAAGGATTTAGAACTGTCACAATTGTGACAGATTAATAAATAATGGGCAGCACTTCACAAGTGATTCTGGGCCAAAAGAAGTTGGAAGGTTCTGAAGTTTCATTCTGAAATCTTAGTGGAGCAAAGTTGCCGGCAAAGCACCGTATTTTAAAATTATATTTAAAGCAAGATCAGAAGACATTCTCCAGGCTGATTTAGTGTCTAGTTAAATACCAGCGTCTTTTATGTACTTGCACTTCATTTTTCATTGCTTTCTGCAAGATGTGAGGAATTAGAATGAGCACTATCTTTTGTAGACATTCAGACTAGATTTTTTTTTTTAAGAAAAAGTCCTATTTCAACATCCTTCTGACTTTCTCCCCTCTAAGACATAGCGTGATGATATTTGAAAAGTAAGCCATTGGAATAAGTGAAACATTTGGTGGGCATGTGTTTGTTTAAGTCAGGCCTGTGTATTCGGGTGAGAAAATTCCATTGGTTATTTCCCCAATTTGATTTTCTCCAAATTTAGTTTTTAAAAATGCCCATAGAGGGGCAACTGGGTGGGTCAGTCGTTAAGCATCTGCCTTAGGCTCAGGTCATGATCCCGGGGTCCTGGGATTGAGCCCCGCATCGGGCTCCCTGCTTGGCAGGAGGCCTGCTTCTCCCTCTCCCACTCCCCCTGCTTGTGTTCCCTCTCTCTCTCTGTTGAATAAATAAAATCTTTAAAAAAAAATAAAAATGCCCATAGATGATGATGGTGATAATGATGATGATTAAAAACGAACTGGGGCACATTTTCTTTTAAAAGCCGTAAACCTCACACCCATATATCTTCTTAAGAGTTCTTATCCCGAATATTGTATTATAGTTGAAAAGAGAAGTTTCAGTTTTCTTTTTTTTAAAGATTTTATTTATGTATTTGTCAGAGAGAGTGAGCGCAAGGACAGGCAGAGGGAGAAGCAGGCTCCCCGCTGAGTAAGGAGCCCAGTGTGGGGCTTGGTCCCAGGACCCCGGGATCATGAGCCGAAGGAAGACACTGAACCGACTGAGCCACCCAGGTGCCCCAAGAAGTTTCAATCTCTTTTTTTTTTTTTCTTCTTTTTTTTTTAAGATTTTATTTATTTATCTGACAGACACAGCGAGAGAGGGAACACAAGCAGGGGGAGTGGGAGAGGGAGAAGCAGGCTTCCCGCGGAGCAGGGAGCCCAATGCGGGGCTCGATCCCAGGACCCTGGGATCATGACCTGAGCCGAAGGCAGACACTTAATGACTGAGCCACCCGGGCGCCCAAGTTTCAATTTCTAATGCAAAGGTTAAACGTGGACTGGAAGACAGTTTTGGCCAAAATTCTATCTTGGTTCTTGAGGTCTTCTTCCTAAACATTTCATTTAACACAACGTTAAAAGCTTTAAACACAATGACTGTTGGTTCTTCAGTACACTTTTCCACATTGCTCCTTAACCTGTCTCCCCATTGCTCCCCTGAAACCAACTCCTAACCTGACTTAGACCAACTGCCCAAGATGCCCAAGATCATGATTACAGGGCATAAAGTCGATTCTTCAGCCTGACGGCCAGACTTCTGGGCCATTTTAGCCTTTTTTGTTGTCCTACAAATTCTGAATGTGCTGTGTGTACAGCAGAATCTTGGCCAGGTATCTCACACGTTTTTAAAATGTTCTCCAAATGATAGAAATGGCTCTGTAGGGAAGCCAAAGTGTTTATACAGTTTCTCTTAGAGAAATAAAATTCTTTATCCTAGATCAGATGTCCAGTTTGCACAAGATGATTGCTGAGAAGGTTATAGGCGGCGTCTCTGTTAAAAAGCATTGCTTTCTGTTAATTAGAGACGTGCAAGCAAGCCAGCGCTCCATAGCCTTGATTGCAGAAATGATCCACACTGCTAGTCTGGTGCACGATGACGTCATTGACGACGCGAGTTCTCGGCGAGGAAAACACACGGTTAATAAGATCTGGGGTGAACAGAAGGTATGGTGTTTTTGTTTCCTTTTCATCTTAGCCATTCACACGCTCTTCGGATTGCATTTACTTTTCAGATTTGTCTCATTAAAAAGTAAAATGTGCTTCCTCAGATGCGGCCTTCCAACTTCCAAAATAGTATTCACGTCTGTGTACATACATGTGATAATAGAGGAAACCACAGAAAAATAAGCTTCGTATTTCTGGTTATTCACAGTTTTATATAGAATTCCTTTTGGTTATAGGGAGAGGGATTTTTGTTACCCAAAAAGCATATTTTTGTAAGGAACCATACATTTTACTTTGGGGCTCAGATTACTCAGGTTCAGTTTAATTCTTTAACCGTTTATTGACTGCCATGTGCAAGAGTATCATGGCAAGGAAACAAGTGAAGCTAAGACATATGTGTGTGTATCTTAAATATAGATACGTAAAAAAAAATATACACACGCATATACAGTGAAAATTATACATTTTTAAATACAGGCTCTATAATTGGGTTTGGTTCATACTTGTGTATTTTAAAGCATATTTCCCCAGTATTTTATTAGCATCTCTTGAAGGGGAAATGGATTTTGCCTAAAGATATTTAAATCATGGGATTTAAAGCCGCGGGAACGGCACTGAGCGAATGAGCAGGAAGACATGCAGGCCTTTTGTTCGGAGGCCTCTTTCAGCCTGAGACTGGTCTGCCGGGGCACCCCACCTGCCAGCCTCCTCCTGCCCCCGCCCCCACCCCCGCCTCTCAATGGGAAGTACTTGTGTTTCCAATAAAAATCCATTCACACACTTACCTCCTCCAGGAGCCCTCGGTACCTTGCCCGGGTTCCAGCCCCGTCTGGTGGCTTCATCTTCATACGCTGGAACCTTTTGGCCTCTGGGATCCCTGGGGCCAGGAGAGGAAAGACACAAAGGCCTAGAGATCCAGAGCCCTAGTGATGGAGGGGTGCTCATGATGGAGGGGTGCTCATGATGGAGGGGTAGATGAGGGATCCATATATATCATCATGGGTACAATGACTCTATAAATGTTTATTTATGTTTATGTCGAGATAATTTGTATAATATGTTATATAAAATGCTTAATAGGTAAACATACTGAACACTAATTTTAGATACTAGTGAAAAGACAAAGTTAAAATGTGATGTTGAAAACTATGAATTATAATTTCTATGGAATCTAGCATTTATAATTTATAATTATACTACTAATAATAAAACTCAAGCATGTCTTTATGCAAATGGGTATGATTACAGGGTATAGTTCAGTTATATATAATTTATAACAAGCTGTAAGTACAGTATGGGCATCTACTCCCAATCTAAAGAAGATTGGAAAAATATTGATTATCTAGTGTTCACTACAGAAAATTTTGTCTAGGAACGAGGGGCAGGGTGTACAGCACAAAGAACACTGAACTTGGAGCCAGGATGCCGAGGTTTGCTTTTCACTGAGAAAAGCACGCGTTGTGCCAGGTGCTGGGCTGTGCCGAGCGCCAGCCGAGATGACCCCCGGCCCGTGCCGTCAGGGAGTTCGGTGAAGAGGGCATCAGTGGGTGACGACAACAGCATGCCCGGGGTGCCGCGCACAGCGCACAGAGGAGAGGCATCTGCAGACTGAGGGATCCCGGTGGACTTCCTGGAAGTGTCACCCGAGCTAACTGTGCAGCCATGTCTGCCCAGCGAAGAAGGGGAAGGACTTTCTGAGTAAGAGAGACAGTGAGTGCAGAGGCACAACCGCATGGCTTAAGGCAAGCGCGAGTGTTCCAGCACGTCCGACCCAGGGGCCGCTGGACTCTGGCGGGTTCAGGCATGAAGTGAGAGTGTGCGATGCCGTCATTCTCCAGGCCTTCACTTGCCCTGCTCTGAACCGGGGGGAAAGATGGGTAATCTCTGGGAACCGATCCAGTGCCAGTGATGTTCCGAATCTGTAACTGATTATTGCACGGACTCCTGCTGAGGACGAGGCGGGGGGGAAGACTTGGGGCCAAGATGACCCCTCGCTCCCATCCCGAATGTCTCCTCTGAGGAGCCAGCTCCACTGTGGGCTCCACTGCGCTGATGCTTTTCTCCAAAAGTTTCTTTTCTTCTTTTCTAGGCTGTTCTTGCTGGTGATTTAATTCTTTCTGCAGCATCTATAGCTCTGGCACGAATTGGAAATACAACTGTGATATCTATTTTAACCCAAGTTATTGAAGATTTGGTGCGCGGTAGGTTAATTCTGACTTTTCTTCTTTTTTATTCAGTCCCCGTCTAACTAGCCAGGCAATCAAGCCATATCGCAAATGACCCCTTTCTTTCTTTCTAGGTGAATTTCTTCAGCTAGGGTCAAAAGAAAATGAGAACGAAAGATTTGCACACTACCTTGAGAAGACCTTCAAGAAGACTGCCAGTCTGATAGCCAACAGTTGTAAAGCAGTATGTACGTTCTGTCTTTGTTCAAGTTAAAAAAAAAAAAAAAAAAAGCCTCATAGCTCTTTCTTGGGAACTACTGTTCCTGGGGAACATTTCACTGGAGAACCTTAAAATAGTAACCAAAATCCCATGAGGTCATTGAGAAAAGAATGACATCCCCAAACAATGGACAGCTTCTGCCATGGGGTCCATTTTTGCGGTCTTCTGTTGCTAGGCGGACATTCACTTTTCATCTTTCCTCCCAAGAGCAGAATCAGAATAAGCCCTCTGCACTGGGTCTGATCTCCAAACTGTGTGATGTTTGCAACAACTTCTCATAAATAATTTCTTTCACGATTGTTGTCCCATATGCCATTTCTGACATTTTACCCTGAAAAAGTGGCAAAGTGCTGTGTTCTTAAATTCACTGTTTGCCCAGGAGAAAATGCCGATTAGGGTGTCCTAGTGTCCTTTCTTATGAGTAGTAGATGCTCCCGGTCTTTTTACATGATACATAAACGAGCCATTTTTCAGGGCACCCAGGTGGCTCAGTGGGTTAAGCGTCCAACTCTTGATCTCAGCTAAGGGTCATGAGTTCAAGCCCCAAAAGAAAAAAAAAAAAACAAAACCCAAGCCATTTTTCTTCAGATATAAATCAAGTGTGAACCGTAACTTTTTCTCTCCCTGGCCTTCCCTCCGCTCTTCTTTTTTTTAAAAGTCTGTATTCTCCTGAGTCTGTAGACTACAACATGTGGTATTCAGTGCTAGCCCCTAAACGAGAGCCGGTTCTCTCCATAGCATTGCTCATCTGACCGGCTGTCAGCCTAACCAATGTGGCAGAGACGAGTCCTGGGCAAGCACTAGCTCCTTGCGATCAAAGCAGCGACAGCGGGAGCCCTCCAGGGGCAGATGTACATTGCCCTCATGCGCTCTTAATATTCCTGCAGTTAAAGAGAGCTTTTCCTCGGGCCTCTCCGGTGAGAAAGGCCCCTTGCCAATAGTGTGTCAGTTCTGAAAAGTGTCAAGAAATGGATAATTGTGAGTCATAAAAGGATGAGGACATTTTCTTTCTAAAAAGACGTAATGGAAACTCTAAGAAATGTGAATTATGTGGAACGTGCTGGCCATGATTTCAGCCATTTTTGTCTTTATTGAAAGGGCCGATATTTTATTTCCAAGGAATTCCAGGTGCGGTTTTTTAAAATAGAGAGATGGATGAAAATATGGTAGACACTAGAATGCTGAATAAAAGAATGGCTGATTTTAAAAGGGGGTGCCATAAAGCTGTCACAGGAACCCTTCGTCGACCATCATACCTCTGATGGTCAAAACATCCATGAAGATGGAGCGCCAGTCTCATATGGCACGCTCGGGCGCTCGGTGGAGCTCACAGATGGTCTCACAAGCTGCAGATGGCAGTGGGAAGCACTGCAGGCTGGTGGGGCTGTTGGAACTGGACACGCTGAGAGTCGTTCACACACAGTGGACATCCCGTAGGCACAGGGCCGCAGTGCCCCATGAGGACCAGGCAGGTGCTAATGCCCACAGTGATCAAACCCTACAAAGGGCCAAGGAGAAGGACCCGAGGCACCAAGGAACGCCTGGATTGTGGTCCCTCTCCTCTCTGTTTGGGAAGCCAGATTTGTTCCATTACAGCACACGTACTCATTTATAAATTGCACCTCGTTCTTCACAGATTAGCAAGGCACCAGTAGACATGTATATTAACACGGCTCAGCCCTTTTTAAAAACGAAATGCTTTATGCTATCCACTAGGAGGCATGCTGGCGTCATCCCACAACGACCCACTTTCTCTGTGATTTATTCCTAAACCCCAGAACTGGTAGAATAATAAAGCAAAATCATAGTGTGAGCGTTCTAAATAAAAGATTCTATATTTAAGTGCCTATGGGTAGAAATATTCCAGAGGTGTTACATATTCAACATGGCTATTTTTATACTCCTGGTATTCAAAATGCAAAGACATGTGGGGCTCCAAAAGTTCATGCAACGCAAACTAGAAGTGCCAAAAAGAGGGAATACAGAGAATTTAAACATCAGAATTATTACGGAATAACTAATCAGAATTTAAGATGTCATAGGAACTTGAAGGATATTGAGCAGCTTATAATTTACTCTGTTAAAGACACCACCACCACCCCCTTAACCACTCCTTGGATTTTTAGTAGAAATAGTATAAAATCTAAGCGAGGGCTATCTAGGATTGTTTTAGGACAGTGGCTGATACGAAAATAGTAGTAATATTTTTAAATGAGTGTTATTTATTTGTATACATAGGCAGAATACATTCGAGCCTCCCAATGAAGGCCATGATTTGTTCCCCTAGAAAATCTGATGGGAATGAGATCTGAGAGGTCCAGTGCCCATCCAGTGTTAGTCAGTCAGTGGCTGAGCTGGGATTCGAACCCAGAACTGGGCATGCTAATCCTGCATTCATTTGGTTTTCTTTTTTTTTTTTTCTTTCTGAATTTCTCCTCTCTCCAGTGCTGCATAGGGCCTGGCATCAATGGGCTCTCTTCCTGTTACTTTATTTTCAAAGCCACGGTGCGCCACTACAGGATTTTGTTCTGTGGCTCGTATTTGCAGAACACTGACTTTTGGTACGATAGTCTTACCTAATCTGCGGATAGACCTTATTCCTATTTTGCCAACTGTCATAATACTGTCATAAGAAAGGGAGAAAAAATCTTCCAGTTCAGGATCCAATCCAGGTTCTCGTGTTGCATTTAGCAGTTGTGAATCTTTAGTCTCTCCGTCTGGAACAGTTCCCTGGTCCGTCTGGGTTCTTACGTTCCCTTAATATTTTGAAGAGCACAGGCCGGTTATGTTGTTGAGCCTCTCGAGTTGGGTTTGTCTGCTACTTCGCACACTGAGATACAGGGTATGCATTTGGGGCAGGAAAACAGAAGGGATGCCCCTTCTTGGTTCGTCGTGTCCGGGGGCACATGTCCTTTTACTGGTGATGTTCACTTTGATCACTTGATTGCGGTGGTGACTGCTCGGTTTCTTCACTTGAAAGTTACTGTTTTTCCCTATCTGGGAAAGTATTTTGAGATTATGTAAATCTGCTTCTTACCAAACTCTCCAGTTTTCGCATCTACTTACGATGCTTTCAACTTAGTACCACGATGGTGGTGAATGACGGTTGTGTGAATTCTGTCATTCCTTCTACACCACGCTTCTCCAATAGAGTAGATCTTCTATTTTAAGGACGATCTTATCTATGTGGACTCTTACATTCTTATTCTATTGCTGATAACCCTTTATGTTTATTTATTTAAATGCTGAAGTATCCTGTATTTGGCCAATGGGAAAGGCCCTTTAACCTGGCTCCTGTGTCTTGTTAATCCACCCCCTTCATTCTTTCCGCACTTTCTTAATTTCTAGCAGGAGTTGTTCCAGGCTCATCTTGCCCTTCCCAGCACTGGGATTCATAATTTCTCCAAGGAGCCCTATTCTTTCTGGTGGAGAATGGTATTTAGAAATCAAGATCCTGCCCTAGGTACCACTGGGCCCTCCCAGTGGACAGAGCTAGGAGATTTTAATATGTGTATACGTGGATATGCATCTATCTTGGTCTTTTTATATCCCATCTATGTGTGGTGTTTATTTATTTTTATAATTATATAGTTCTTTAAGATTTTATTTATTTCAGAGAGAGATGGGGGGTTGCAGAGGGAAAGGGAGAAGCATGCGGGGCTCAATCCCAGGACCCTGGAATCATGACCTGAGCTGAAGGTATACGCTTAATGACTGAGCCACCCAGGTGCCCCTCACCTGTGTGCGTTTAAAACCATGAGGTAACCACACGATTCATTATTTATTCTAGCATTCCTTCTTTCCATACAGTTGACCTTTGAACCACATGGGTTTGAATTGCACGGGTCCTTCTGTGCGGGTTGTTTTTAAATAAATAACAGTATAGCACTGTGAAAGTCCTTTCTCTTCCTTACGATTTCTCTAATAACATTTTCTTTTCTCTAGCCTTATTATAAGAATAGAGGATATAATACATATAACCACAAAATATGTGTTAATCGAATGTGTTAATCAGTGAGACTTCTGGTCAACAGGAGTCTGTTAGTAGTTAAGTTTTTGGGGAGTCAAAAGCTATACCTAGATTTTCAACTGCAGGGGAGATGGGGGCTGGTGTCAGCACCCCTGACTCCCATGGTATTCAAGGGTCAACTGTACTTGTAACTCCTTTCCCCAAGAGTAAGAAGCTTGGGTCCTATTCTCCCCAATATATTTATTTGCTCAATCCCCTAGAATATATATACCATAGGGGCTTAAAAATTGGTAACTTCCTATCTCTGTTAAAACAAAACAACCCTAGTAATTCAGTATGTGTTTATAGCTCCTTTTGTCTTTAGCCTGAGGATGATACAATCAAAGATCTGTATTCAAAAGTTATCTTTCACCCCTTTTCAGTGTGGTTACATTATTTTTTGAAATACAGGTTAGGTTTTTTTTTTTTTTTTTTTTTACTCCATTTCAGGGCTTCCCTCCCATTCTTAGGGATTTTGTGTTTGGGGTTGGAGGCTGCTGTCGTTTCGAGTGTATGAAACCATAACAAAGCTCCGCGAGTCAGAACCGTACGGCAGGTGGCTGCCCGCCAGCCCGGCCATCCCCACTCGGCTCCGCACCCTCTGCCCCCCCCCCCGCCCCCGAGGAACCAGGCTCAGTTTCCGCTCCCTCCTTCCTGTCTTTCTCGTTACACAAATGAACGGACGCACAGGCCCGGGGGGTCCCCTTCTCTCTCACAAGGAGAAGCACGCGCTACTCCCCCCTTGGCACCTTGCTTTCTTCGGTTAGGGATATGTGAGGGAGAGCATCCCGTGCTCTGTAGCCACTCCGCGTCTTTTGCCCACCTTCTAGCGGGTGTTTGGTCCCCACCCCCCGCAGTTTTAAACAGCTCTTTATATAGTAAGAATACGAGCTCTTGATCTGTGATTTTATGTTGCCTATGTTCTCCCCCAATATTTTCAGTTGGTTTTTGACAACCTGTTTTGATATTTGTAACGTAAGAATGGAGCTACAGTAATCTCCACTGTTTTTTTTAATAAGTAAGACACAATACATATACGTACGTCTTACATGGTGGACGCCCGCACGTCAAAGATAGAAACACCAAGTGCCAGGCGCCTGCCCGTGCGATCAGGACCGGCCGCCGCCGCCTTTCCGAGACAGGGCTCCGGAGAACGTTCCAGGAGGTGCGGCCCTTCCCCCACAAGAGGCACGACGCGACCTGGCCGTGGGCCTGCTTCCCACAGAACGGTTCCCTGAGCTCCGCCTTCTCTGCCTTAACCATTCCCTGCCCCCCCACCCCCGTCCGGAAAGACGCGGGGCCTGTGACCTTGCTGACCGTGGAGGGACAGCTGTAGGCCGCCCGTCCGCAAGCTGGGGAAGCAGGATTCTCTGCGGCCGGTGAGGACTGGCCTTTACACCGCGGTCGCCGAGCTCGGAGCGGAAATGGCCCGTCCCCGCCCGCGAAGCTGGAGGCGCCCACGAAGAGCAGCTCCCGGCCGCGTTAGCGCGTGGGAACGAGAGGTGGCCGGTGCGCGCCGACCGCTCGGCCGTGGGCGTCCTCGGGCACGTTACTTGACCTCTTCGGGCTTCCGTGCGGCGGAGTGAAGTGACTAAGAGAACGGTCTCTGGAGTCAGACCTCTTGGGTTCAAAATCTGATTCCGCCATTCCCCAGCCCCCTGACGTCTGGTCCGCACTCTCTGGGCCTCCGGGCCTCCCGCCTCCGGGCCTCCCTCATGAGTCCGTGAACACGCGGGAAACCTCAGACCAGGGCCTGCGCCTACTGGGAGCTCAGGCATTGTTCGCTCTTGTCAGCCATCAACCGCAGAAGAAATGCCTATGGGACGTTGTGAGGTTTAACGAAGATAATGTAAAGTGCTCATCCTAGCCAGGTGCTCCACAAATTTTAATCCCGTGAGTTTAGAAATAGAATGGAGTTTTTAAATGTCTTTGACTTTTCAGGAAGGAAGCTGGCACTTCGGTGCCGTTTTGTGTTGAGGTAAGTAAGTGGACAGGAGGAGTGCCCTGGGAGTTTCCATCAAGAAAGGGGGTGTCCTCGTGTTCTGAGCTCAGCGCCTCCCCGGCTGCCCGAATCTCGTCTGCTCATTCATTCAGCCAAGTTGATGGATATCTTCTTGACTCTTGCCAAAGTTTCTAAATTGTGTCGCATGTGGTCTCCTAGGTTGGAAAGAGGACTTCCTCCCTGTAGCAGTTCTGAGTTTATTATTCACTCAAGGAAGTGGCCGCCTGACCTTTCACGACACGCACATTGTCATCTGAGGGCGTGCAGCCAAACGTGACACAGTCACAGGCCTCCTTGCGTCATCAAAAACATCCTCAGGGCTGAGCAAATAGTGGGATCTGGCTTTCAGTAGCCGCGGTGCATGGGCACTGCCCAGCTCCGGTTTGTGCGTCCAGGGGATGAGGAGGAGGATTATTAGCAATAATCGCAAACATCTAGTGTTATAACCAGATGTCAGGCACTGTGCTGAGGTTTAAAAGTAGCGTGACATGCATTCCTTACAGCAACCCTACGAGCTAAGTGCTTTGGATCCTGCATTTTACACAAGGGGAAACCGAAGCACAGAAATACCAAGTAATACACTGAGATCACGTGGTGTCGCAAGGGGCGTAAGTGCGCCCCTAGCGGCCCGACTGCAGAGCGCCCGGCCAGGGGGCTGCGGAGGCCGCGACCGAAGGCGGAAGACCCGGTTCTGCATCATCAGTGACCCACGGCAGGCAGGACACCGATGCCATCTGGCTTTCTCGTGCACTCAGTATAGACATTTCCTCTCCAGTGAAGTCGATGCCGCTCCCCCGCTCCCCCCTTTTGATTTTTACCCAGCTTTGTTTTCTAGAAATGTGGCAGGACCTGCTTAGCATGCTTAGCAGAGCAGTGGGAAATGCATTCAAGTGGCCAGTGGCGGCTAGGTTTTTTTGAGTTTTAGAAAGACTTAGAAGTCCTATTTCTCTTCAACTGAAAAGGGTGGGGGGGGGTCTTTTATGTAGCTAATTACTTCTTGCATAAGAAACAAACAGTAGGACCAGTGAAGACCCTTTCCTAATGAGAAAAGTGTCTGTGTGAAGCGCGAGCAGAGGCTGTTACAGTCATGTCAGAAAATAACTGCATTTGAGAAAAAAGTGAAATCACCAAAAATTATTAAAAGAAAGGAACTACAAGCGAAATGTATGGCAACATCGTGTGTGATTAAGCAGATGAGATATCTATTCCCCAAAAATGGCTAAATCAATAGAAAAATAAAAATAGAGCCAACATTTAGGCCAGGTTTGCTGAGTGCTAAAAGCAGCGAAAAAGAGGTCTTATCCTGGGAAAGGAGGGGTGGCAGGTAGCTTCCCTAGAATTTAAGAGAACAATCTGAGATAGAGGCTGGAACCCTTTCATTAAAAACGCAGGTATTCTGGGACGCCTGGGTGGCTCAGTCGTTAAGTGTCTGCCTTTAGCATAGGTCGTGGTCTCAGGGTCCTGGGGTAGAGCCCCACATCGGGCTCCCTGCTCAGCAGGAGGCCTGCTTCTCCCTCTGCCCCTCCCCCTGCTTGTGCTGGCTCTCTCTCTCTCTCTCTCTCTCTCTCTCTCTGTCAAATAAATAAATAAAATCTTAAAAAAAAAAAAAAAAACACCAACCCACAGGTACTCTGTGCATGTCTGGTCTCGTTCTGATGGCGGGATCTCCTGACTATGCATAATACGGCCTCACCACCTTGGCTGGCTGCCCTGCTCGTTGTCAGCAACTTACTCCAGAATTCTCTTTCTGCTTCAGGTCTCTGTCCTAGGATGCCCGGACCCAGTGGTGCATGAGATTGCCTATCAATACGGAAAAAACGTGGGCATCGCCTTTCAGGTTGGTCGTCCACTTTTTAGGAACGTGGCCCGTGGGCACAGTGGGAAGGGCAGCAGTGACGCCCGGGGTGGCCATGCTCCTGACATTCCTTTTTTCTGTTCGCTAGCTGATAGATGATGTGTTAGACTTCACCTCATGTTCTGACCAGATGGGCAAACCAACATCGGCGGACCTGAAGCTTGGATTAGCCACGGGCCCCGTCTTATTTGCTTGCCAACAGGTACGTTTTCCAAACTCCCTCTGACACGGTGCTTTGCATCTTCCGGGCACAGCTGACGGGAAGGTTCAGATAAGGAAGGCATGGGAAAGCATTTACATAAGAGACCTCAGATCTCGATTTGATCCTGGCCTCTGCGACTGAGATGTTGGGACCAGTTATTGGACTCCTAAGCTGTATCTGTGTCCTTGTCTGTGACACTGAGATTTACAGCTTTCCTCCCAAGGGCTGTAGTGAGGAGGAATGGAGATAATGTTCAAGCTGTACTTTACAGATTAAATGCTGTGTGCATTTAAGGTAGCATTATGAGGATTTCCATATATTTTTGGCACTGACAAGGTGAATGGTTTCCGCATCTTGGTTTCAGGACTGGACTTGGGGTGTGCCTCAGAGCCCCTTAAAAAGGCACAGGAAGGGACTCCGAGCATAAGAAATTCCGAGAAATTCTGCAGTTCTAGAAGTTTAATGAGACTGCTGCTCTTAGCCTTGGCCATGGCCTCAAAATGTCAAGAAGTCAGTGGAATGCACTGCTAGAACCATAATTTCTTCCTTCTCCAGATTGAGGGACTGTCCATTAAGGAAGGAAGTAAAGCTGCCTTCATATCCTCCTTTATTGTGGATGAGAGCTTAGGAACTTCAGATGCTGCAGGGTCTGTGAGGCAGACATTTCCAGAACCTGCTCTGGAGCCCCCTCCAACATCGCTTGGGGCTGGGCCAAATGTGGTTTGAAGTAAGTGGGATATTGGCTGGCATTTGGACATCTTTTTCATAGATTTTCATCTTTGTAGTATATTTAATCCAGTTAAAACTTAGCAAAGCAATAAGATGTTCGTCACCATGCCATGAAATTAAAAATTAGCCCTTTGGTCAAAAATTTTAGTAACTTTTAGTCTTTCTGAGATTTTTGCCTCTGTTCTTTCTCAGAATTTACAAAGATAAACTATGTCTTCCAAAGAACTCAAGTGATTCCATTATTGAAACCAGTGACCTTGCTTTTGATCAATTTCTGATCCAAGAAAGGAGAGCTCATCTTTTATCCATTGTCTAGCAGAGCTGTAACCCGGGTAATTCTCCTCGGAGGAGGCTGATGGCTTTGGGGGGCCAGGGGTGGGGTGGGGCTGGGCCAGGGGGCAGCAGTCAACGGAGGAACAAGGGCTCCGAACAGAGATGTTGCACTGTGGAAATATCCGTCCTCACTGTCAGGCTCTGTCCTCGCAGAATTTTGAGACAGAGGTGAGGAGAAGGCGTGCTATAAATGGGTCCTTTCTCCTATGGAGACTAACTTGCCGGCCCCCAGACTCAAGGAGAATATTTTTAAAACGTGTGCTAAGCTCTGACAAGAATTTATAAAACCCCCTTGTACACATGAAAGCATGAGCAAGGAACATTTTATTTTTTACCATTAGCCCACCTAAAAGCAGAGAACTCATGGGCCCTGTAAATGTAAAGGCATGCCCGAGGCTAGAAAGATCAGTCACCACGTGCCGTCTAGACAACTACGAACAGTAGTCGGCCTGCTCCCGAGACCCTGGTTAGCGAGTGTGAGCGAAGATGCCTTTAGTGAAGCCCTGAGGTTATCAAGGCGACTAAGGAACAGGTCTTTTCCCGAAAGAAGCTCGCAGTCTACCAAAAAGCTTGGGGTGTCGTACTTTTAGAAATCCTAGTTACAAGTAGTCGTCCTGAGCCCCGGGGACACGAACAGCTGAGTCTGTGATTGAGAATGGATGCCTCTTCTGATTGCTTCACTGTGAACGTATTTCAGAAGAAACTAATTTGCTTTCCTCTACACAAAGGAGTAGTGAATAATTCTCCCTTCAGACATAGTGGGTCAAAGTCAGGGGGGAAAATGGATCACTCCTACATATGAATTAGTGAGTAATACATAAGAGATTAAAAATGCCGGGTTAAAAAAAAAAAAGAGGCAAGGAAAGGGAACCCACAAAAGCTTACAGCACCCCATACCACAGTGCTCTGGGTGTCTCACTGGGAAATGCAGCATCACAAGGTACCCACTTACCCTCACCAGACAGCACCGTTCCCATCCGCCCATAAGGCGGCAGGAAAAGGAGTGAAAACTCGCGCAGGGCAGCCCTAGAAGAGGGAACACACAGTGAGCCTGAGCAGGAAGTGACTCTGGACAGAGCTTGTTTCCTAAGTGGACTGGCTGTTCTGTCCCGTGGCGCATAGGCAAGAGGTACTCAAGTTAAAGTTGTTTTCAAAGAAAACATCAAGTGCTTGCTTCGGCAGCACATATACTAAAAAAAGAAAACATCAAGTTTAGGCTCTACTGTGGGTTACACGGTCAAAAAAAGGGGATTCTGGGGCCAGCACTGTGTGAAAAGATTTATGGGGCCAAAAGTGATTTTCGAGTAAAACAAATTCCAAAATAACAGGAGACTGTGCAGTATCTCCATTTAATGAAAGTGCATTGTTTTCATGGTTTGCAAAGGATTCTTTCATACAGTATCTCTAATCTCACAACTCCTCTTTGTGGTAGGTATTATGCCCACTCTACAAATAAGAAAGTGATGCGCAAACTTGGCCAAAATTAGACATCTGGTAAATGGCACAGCAGACAATTAAACACCAACTCCTCTAAGACCAGTATTCCTTTCACTCCTCAATGTCTTATGGCCAGCGCGGACGTTGATGAGAGCTTGTCTGATCCCCGATCCCCGGTGGGGCTTCCCACAGAGCAGGTAACTCGAGTGCTCTGGGGCTGGCGACGCTCCAGAAGAGCCTCTGTGTCAGCCCTCCGGATCTGTCATTAACCTGCCCATTTAGCAGAGTCCTTGTAAGATGTTCGTAATCTTTTTCCATAGGTGGGTGAGTTTTGTCTACCAATTACTTAGTCTTTGAGTTTTTCCATCTGCGAACTCTTGAGTCTCGACCACAACAAGCAACTTCGGGAAACCATTTTTCCTTTTTAACACAGTTGTTGTCTTGACGGGAATTTGTTGGACCCAGCAACTTAATAGAAACTCCCTGTTTTTGGAATTCACTATTTTTGACATCTCTCCAAAGAGATGTCTGGATAACAGTTAGTACAGGGGATTTTAAGAAAAATTCTGGGATTTCTGGAGGGCTCCCAGTGATGACGGTGTCCTTCCATCTGTATGTGTACACATATTTTCTGTAAGAACAAAAACGTCATGTCAGATCTTTTAAAAGAGCATGTAAGTTGGATCTTGAGCTCTTCAGAAACAAAATAGAAGTGTTTTTTGGGTTTTTTTTTTTTCATAAGATTACATTAGTTCTCAATCCTTTAAAAGATCATTTCCTTTCTTCTGCTTCTCTTATTTGATAAGTCACCAGACCTAAATGTCATCCTTAGCGGCACTTCCAGCCACCCTCAGCAGCCCCAGCCCCCGCACCAGCTGTATGGGCTTCTGTTAGTGTGACTAGCTGGTCCCCTAGCTACCCAGGTTTTGTTTGCGTAAGCTCACTACATTTACTCATCACCTTTGTTGTTTAGTTTATGGATACATTTCACAGTTAGAATATGGTTTGTCCTACGCTTTTTTTTCCCCCTAAAGATTTATTTCAGAGAAAGAGAGAAAGCAGTGGGGGAGGGGCAGACTCCCCGCTGAGCGTGGAGCCGAACACGGAGCTCGATCCCACCACCCCAAGATCATGACCTGAGCCAAAACCAAGAGTCAGACACTCCACCGACTGAGCCACCCAGATGCCCCTGATTCGTCCTACTCTTGAAAGGTCTCCCTGTAGGCCCTCCAACTAAAACAGCCTGGACAAACAAAAGTTTCCTTATTTCTCACGAAGCCTGCAAGCAGGCAACTGTTGTTCCTGTCACGCTTCTCATTTCTCCTCCACGTACACAGTTAAGGGGCCGGGGATGCCTAGGGGAACAGTTCAGTATTTGCATATTAAAACTGCACACACCACATGTTTAAAGGAAGGATGTAGCCACACTCGTTGCAAATATTTTCTTCAAACTTTGCTGTCTCGATGCTTTTTATAGTAAAAGGAGTCAGCACACACAGCACATTTTACCACCCTTGTTGGTACTGCAGAAAAAGCTCACGTACCATAAACGAGGTAATTTTACTAGATGTCCGGGACAGTGTCCTGTCAGCTCTGAGGATATGGCCTTCCAGAAGTGCAATTTTGGAATGCGGTTTTAAGACAAATGCTTACTTGATTTGGCTTTTCTACCCCTAAAATTGATTGATGTGAGCTTCCTGATGTTTCCTGTGAAACTTAAATTGTTCTATTCTTAAAGGCCAGTAACTAAAACAAATTACCGGTTTTCTTTTAAGAACTAACCATTTGCTGGCCTTTACGTTTTATAAGCATGTGAGCAGCCTCTACGTGTTTAGAACTTTGTTCCAACGCATACTTTGCTCTGAAAGGAACATTCTTAATTCTTCACCTGTCATCATCCGGCTGAGGTTTTTCTATGTGTGCCCTATTTTTTCTTCTAGGATTACTAATACCGTGGTGGTGGTTACAGGACAACAACTTCAGGCTCACTGCCAGAGAAAAGCTGGCAACTGCCGTAAGCACTGATGTGTCCAGGACCAAAGCTATCTTAACTCTTACGTCAGGGAACCAGAAGCTGCTAGAGCTCACAGGTCTCAGCTCATTTGGTTAAGCTCCCTCACGACACTGAAGGGGAGGCTAGGACGCACAGGTCATGGAGCTCACTCGACTACGGAGGCACCAGGACTAGAGCTCCGGTCTAGAAAATGAAGTGATCTGGTGTCCTGACTTCCTGGTTTTGTTAATGGTGACAATTCTCCTGAATTGTTGCTACATGTTGCAGAATATAGATTTTTATCTTCAGTGTACCTATTTTCTTTTTTTCTCTCGGTGCCACAGCTTAACTTTGGTCGTCTTTAAAATTAACTACAGTAACGTGACTGGCCTCTCTACCTCCTGTAATTCAGTGGTTCTCAAACTTGGCTGCACATTAAAAATACCGGGAGTGCTTTCAAAATCTTGATGCCCAGGCCAGACCCCACCCCAGCCAACATAATCAGAATCTTTGGGAGCAGATCCAGGCAACCATAAGCTTCCCGACTGACTCCAGCGTGCAGTCAACACAGCACTCCCTGCTCTGATCCACTTGACAAGCTGCTGAGGTAGAACTCTGCTCATAATACCCTCTGCTCAGATACCTCAGTAGCTTTCAAGTGTCACTCAGGTTAGCACTAAAAGTAGAATGCCTAATTCCCACCCTCATCCTAGGCTACTGCTTCTCAAAATGTCAGCAGAGACCAGCAGAATCCATATCATCTGGGAATCTGTTAGAAATGCATGCTGAGGCCCCAGTCCTACTGATCAAGGAAGGAGTGGCCCAACAGGCCTCTGGTGATTCTGGTGCAATCTAAAGTTTGAGAACTGTAAGAGAAGCCAACAAGGAGATTTTAGGGATGTAGTTTGTTCCTTTGCTCTTTCTCACTCAGTGTTGGACCCAAGAATAGAATAGAAAGAACACCAGAATGAACAAGGATCAACAGCTGCCTCTCCTGAGCATGAGCTCAGTCCCTGGGCATGGAAAATGGATGTCTCTCTTAGCTCTGCTTCTTTAATTGCTACAATTTATTGCCCCCACCACCATCTAAACATTTAATCACCTTTTTGTCTTTTCCTATTGTTACAAACTTAGTGTTAGAACATTTGATTTTCACAAGAGCAATAAATAAATATTTTCTTTCTTTATGGTTAGTTCCCAGAAATGAATGCTATGATAATGAGACGGTTCAGTTTGCCTGGAGATGTGGACAGAGCTCGACAATACGTATTACAGGTATGATTATTTTACAAAGAAATAAGGGAGGAGCAGGTACAACGCGTGGCAGAGTTCTTTAACCAAATAATGTAACAAATTTTAGATACAAAACCAAGTGTGGTCAATTCTTGACTTGACAAAAACTGAGAGAGAAACTTGTAACTCTTTTTTCTTCTAGAATTTTTTAAATTTTTTATTATGTTAATCACGGTACATCATTAGTTTTGGATGTAGTGTTCCCTGATTCACTGTTTGCGTATAACACCAGTGCCCCACGCAGAACGTGCCCTCTTTAATACGCATCACCAGGCGAACCCATCCCCCACCCCCGTCCCCTCTATCTTCTAGAATTCTTTCTAAAGACTAATTTAAGTGGCCTTGGGTAAGGTTTTGGACACTAGGATTTTTTTTTAAAGCTACCCAAGTGATTCTAATGTGCAGTGTGGGCTGAGTCCCCCTGGTTTGAAACCAGTCTTCCCCAAATCCACTGGCAGCATTGCTGTCCTCCAGGCACCCAGACGCACCTCCTGGTGCAGGCTCTCACTTTTGCCACCCCCAGGTTATCGGGTGCTCGCAGCTGTCACCTCAGTACTGGCCGTCCCTAGTCCCTCAAGAAAAGAACCCACAGAGGCGGACTGTTTCACCTTCAGGGGCTGTGAGCTTATTTCAGATACACTGCCACACATCCTCAGAACTTTTCTGTAGAAGCCAGATCTTTTTTACATATTTTCACTTTCGATAACTATCTTTTGAGAATGAGCTGTTTCCAAAATCCAAACCCAAAGTCGTTTGGAGCCAGTAGATCTAATGAATGAGATGGGGTGAGCAGTTTATTAGTAAGCTAATGTGTGGTCTATGGTTAATGCAGTACTTAAAAGAATTCCAAATAATTACCTTTCAGACTTCCAAAAAGCAAGACCCCCTCCAAAGGATGTATTTCCCTTAACTCTCTATATTGTTAAGCATCACCACCTCTTTGGAGGGTAGTCTGGCAGTACTAGTAAAAACTCAGTATGACAAGGGGCTGTAACTGATAAAGAGGTCAATGTACCTGGGAGACGTTCTGGTGTCAGAAATAGTATTACTGAAGGCTGAAGTGAGAAGTGGGACTGAGAAGAGGGAAAATTAACTGTTGCTCTTAACAAAACAGTGACGAAGATCCAGCAAGCCTAGGCAGAAATGCATTTAGAAAGGTACAAGAATGCTCTTAAATTCTCCAAAGACCTCTAAATCCTAGCACCCTTCACCCAGAGCTCCTTCCTAATCCCTATTCCTTTATTAAATATGAATGGATTAGGATTTACTTAGTAGGATTACTAAACGGTTGATTAAAGCTTGCTGAGTGAGACCAAGATAAACAGGAATATTCAGGGAAAAATATTAATGGGGTGGAAAAATACTGTTTCCCTATAACAAGAAAAGGATATTAAAAAAAAAAAGTACAAGCTCTAAGAAAAGTCTAAATGATTGTGAAAAACTAGATCCAAAGGAGGGTTACAACGTGAAATGAGCAAATCTTCAAAAACGTAAACAGCAAGGAAAGAAAATGAGAAAGGCTTTGAGAGGATCAAATACGATGAGGTAACAGGTGTTTCAGGAAGAGAATCCAAAAAGAAATTAAAGAGTGGTCAGGAGGCTCAGTGTACAGCAAAAACCCTGGATGCTAGGAGGCAGTAGGCAAGGCCTTCCAAATGATGAGGAAACATTTTAAACCTACAATTCTATATCCATTCAAACCATTCATTACATATGAAGGCAGAAGTCATCATCACACTTATAAAGTTGATTTCCAGTACCCATTCTCTGAGTGAGTTACCTGTGGATGGATTTCGGTAACAACATGGAAACACCACAAAAGAGAAAGCTGTGGGCACTCAAACCAGTGGAATGAACTAGAGTTTGATGGAAACCTGCTGGGGATGGCAGCTGTCTGGTAGAGCTGGAAGGCGGTCAGTCTAAGCAGCCAACAGAATGATGAAGGCAGTGGAAAGATTATGGATCAGACGGTTACATTCAAAAGTAGGCTTCTGTACACTAAGGCAGAGCAAACTAAAATGCATCCTATTTTGTGTCAATTGGTAAAGTACAAAAAAATCAGAGGCCTGGGTGGCTTCAGATGGTTGGGCGTCTGCCTTCGGCTCAGGTCATGATCCTGGGGTCCTGGGATCGAGTCCCACATTGGGCTCCTGGCTCAGCGGGGAGCCTGCTTCTCCCTCTCCCTTTCCCCCTCTCCCCAGCTCGTGCGCTCTTCCTCTGTATCTCTGTCAAATGAATAAATTAAAAAAAAAAATCTAAAAAAATAAAAAATAAAAAAAAAAAGAGGCTTTTCCGAGTGACGTTAGGAAAATTCTGTTCTGAATGACAGCGGGCTCATGAGCTTGGAACGATGGGGAAGGAAATGAAGTGACAGTACATGACTTGATTCTGTAGTAAACGTATCTTTACATCATGGAAACAGTGTTTTATTAGTGTTCAGCTTTAGAACCAACATAAAAACATGGCTCCAGAAGAGAATGCAAATCTCTATTAAAGAACACTGGTATCCTTGAGATTAAGTAGTTGGTGCTACATAATGACAAAAGTAACTAACAGAAGAACTAAAGATGGTAATAGGATTATCAAATCAGGAGGTGTAGGGGGGATGGGCTTAAATCCTCACATTTCTCAGCAGAAAGGCAATAGATAATAACTAAAGTGGCTAATTAAGACATTAAAACCAGCAGATAAAGCTGGTGTCTTTGGAAGAAGAGAACTGTTGATTTCCGTCATATGCGCTCTTTTATTATGTATATGTTCTTTTCTGAACTTTGTTTTTTACTTAAAAATTTAATACTTAAAAATAAGGGAAAGTAGGTGGCTATTTAATATTAATGAGTTAGTTGCCCTGCATGCTGATAGAATAAAAATGTGCTTCAATCTGAGAAAAAGTGCCTCAACACAGTAGGCAGAGGAAGCTGGAGTGATGAGTTGGAGAGAGAGCACTTGAGACTTAGTTTGGCTATTTATTAACCTGATCTCTATAAAAATATTTTTTGACTATCATAGCAGGAATTTAAGAGCTGATCAGTGAGTGATGTGTCTGTCCTCTCTTGTTCTGTCTCCCCCCCCCGCCCCCAAGAGTGACGGTGTCCAACAAACCACCTACCTCGCACAGCAGTACTGCCATGAAGCAGTAAGAGAGATCAGTAAACTTCGACCGTCCCCTGAAAGAGAGGCCCTCATACAGCTTTCAGAAATTGTACTCACAAGAGATAAATGACAACTCTTTCTGTTATTACTGGCAGCTATTTTACCAGACTGTGCCTAAAGAATTTTGTGAAATATATTTTGCTTCATGTGCGGATAACCAAAAATCATTTCAAAGAATCATTTCAACCTTATTGATGGGCAATTTTTTTTTATTGACAAAGTTTTTCAGAAAACTTTTTAAATGTAATTAAACTATCCGAATCTGTCACTCTAGTCCTGTAAATTCTAATCGAGGTATCTTGATGGTTATATGTGGTATTGTTTACACTGTTAAGATCCACATGTAAAGCCATTACACAAATAAATAATCAATGTTAAAATGCAAATGGTTTATCGTGTTTCACCATAGGAGTAAAGGTCACAAAAATTGTGAAGTCTACATTTCAATCCACATTAGATTTTAACAGTATCCAAAATTTCATATAGGAGAATGGTTTATTATAAAAGACTGTACATAAAATTTAGACAACAGGTTATATACAAAATTAAGAGAACATTCCACTTGGAAAAAATGAAAAAGGTAGCTAGCTGATCACTAGTGATACTGAAATCATGTTTAAAATTAACAAAGGCAAAATGCATATACAACAGTCACATTGATTTGGTAGCAATAATGGCCTTTAATTTTCAGAAATAAATGTTTTGCACTAGTCTTATCATTTTACTATGCTGTTATAAGTCTGTAACGCCCAGTACATAACTGTAATTTGAAATCCAAACAAATCCTCAATACACAGAAACCCATACTTGAGTGCTCTACTTTAATATCCTAGGCAATACAGAATTACACACAAGATAAGAAAAAAACATCCCTCCAACCTTCCCTTAAATTAAGACGAGACACACAAAGTGCATGTGTTGCATTTCAATTATTTCAAAAGACAGTATAAATCTGTTGGTCAGGTATATTCCCTGTTCACTGATTAATACATGATCCACCTTTTTTCAAATTATTTTCTTTTTAAAACCTTTTATGTTGCTAGTGCCAGGTAATGGATTAAATAGCGCCTATTCAAAAGTCAATTGCACCCACTTCTACAAAAACAACATGTAAAAGATACTTATAATTTCCTTTCATTGAACCCAGTATACAACAATCCACTGGAAAACCGAAGGACTAATATGGCAGTCCTTAAGAATTTTACTTAACAGAATGTGCACACTTTAACACATTTTCTTAGCTCTGAAAAAGTTACTTTAGAAAAGGAATTCAGTAGATTGACTTGTAAATACCCATCTCAGATTTTAAATCTGCAAAAATCAGTCACTGCCATTGGGACAGGTTGAGATAAGGCTAGTATTTTTTTCCAAGTTAATATATTGAGAAAATAGAACCATAATTCTGCAATAAATCAGTATCTTTTATTTATTCATTTATTTATTTATTTTAAAAGCAAACCAGTGAATGAAAGGACAAAAACCTTTGGTTCACTTATATATTTATGAATGGAAAAAATTTATAATGCAAATTCACTCATTAAAAAACTTAGGTACAAATTACATTAGAGATAACCCTTTGTTTTGTTTCACATGGAGACCTTAGAGACTCAATTCATTTCAAGAGACCTAAGTACAAGTACTCCAAGTAAATATTACACAAATTGGAAGCATCTTGGATTTTTTACGTGTATTTCAATACATAAATTTGTATGCATGCTTTAAACAAATAGTATATTTCAAGAATGAGAAAGTCTAAACAAAAAGTATGACCAGCACCAGGATTGAAATTTTCTGATTTTAATATTAGTCTGACATAGCGTTAGTAACCATGCTGCACTGAAACATGTAATGGTACAATCTGAATCATGATTTGTTAAATATTATACCCCAAACCCCCAGAATACTTAGGCTGGTCATAAAGTTAACTGTGTAAGTAAGTACATAAGCATAATCAGTTATGGACAGCCTCTTGTATAAATTGCCGTTTAGCAATACACAAACTGCCTCAAAGATGTATGCTTACAGGTAGACATTCAATTATACCAATAAAACAGCATGTCCTTAAAGAATGGGCAAGTTTTAAAACATTTTAAGACAATTCTGTTAACCATAATAGTCCCACAGTATGACTGAGTAATAAGAACCTACTTTAAAAGCAAAAAAGTTTAATCAGTATAGTGCATGATTGATTCAACATAGTTCCCAGGGAACAGACCAGTCACTCGATTGCAGACTCCTTCATACCAGCCATCGTCATTCTTCTTTATTACGTAAATGATTGCACCCTCCATAAATGATAGCTCATCATCCTTGTCTTTTGTATAATCATATATTGCCACAACTATGGAAAGAACAGTTGAAATACCATGGTAAGTGCACTATTTCCAACATTTAACTGAATTTTAAAATGCAATGCCAGTTAAATCTATAGTATAGCAAAACCAACTATTTGTACAAATACTGTTAATTCTTACATCAGTAAGAACAGGTAATTCAGTGGCCAACCATGTGCCTAAATCACTGGCCTCATCATAGGACCAAACTGACAATTTGACTAGAGAGACATCCATAGTTTCAACCTATCTATCCAGTAAAGATCCCTGAATTTACATATTTATTAGATGTTTCATTTGTTCAAATATCAACTAAGCACCAACCATTGCAAAACACCATTTTCCAAAATACGTAGTGGGCAAAGCTACAGAGCCAATCAGTAAATCAGGTAACAGCCCAAACTAATCTGAAAATACACATATCCTGGGAGGTCAATCTCATCCTACTCACCCACAGAAAATAAGCATGTAATTTATGGGGCCAAACCTAGATTGTTTAAAAGAGTATTTACATACTTTAAAGGTCAACTGGATTTTTTTTTTTTAAACAGGGAAATAGGTGAGCAAAGACCCATTAATTAAGACTTAGAGAACTGTTTGCAGTTCTGTGGTATTTGATTACTTTGAGTTCAAAATATTCACTTCCTTTGTAAACAGTGGAAAGGACTGTGGAAGGACAGTCATCAAAACATTACTAGTTTTCCAAACAACTGCTTTATGAATTTAATTGTTCCTTCATTCTGCCTGATAGTTCTAAAGTTATATGCAATTTTCTAGTATATGTGAAAGATTTTCATTACCCCATGTTATCTTTTTTCTTAAAACAGTTCTTAGGACACTTAAGATATTTTGGAACTCCCTTTTCCCCTGAGAAAGATAACTTCTCCAAATTATTCTGAATTAATGAATTATAAATAAGGAAGACACCTGAAGTACTGATCCATAGCACCATTCACAAAATTAAAATAGGCAACCTTTTTTTCCCTTTACAAAACTGTATTAAGTAAACTCAAGTCCATTCTCCTCCATTTTAATCCTGCAGCAGAATCACAGTTACAAGCTCACTGACCTATCCAGTTTCCAAAAAACCCAAAAACATACAGAATAAATAATACTAAATTACTATCCTGGTATTACTTTTGGCTAAGTAACCATTCAAGAAAACTGAGTGTTTACTAGAAAACCATTAGGAAGGAAAACAGTGTAATAATTTAGTCAGTTAACATATTACTTAATTTGTCAATTATTTATTAGCTTCAGTAACATTAATTTCTTTGTATTCAGAGTCACAATAGGTTAGAGTTTGTGTGGTGTAGAGGACTTTTAGACGGATCATGACAAAAGCCTGACACCCTCAAAGTTAGAAGAATGAAAGCTCTCTTTTCCTCATGCTTCTAGTTCCACTTAGACAAAGAGCTGGTAAGAGTACTGAACCAAATTAATTGTTTGTATTTTCCAAGTCCTTTTGTAAATGAATCCTAGTCATTCCCAACTTCCCCTCCCCAATGTATGTATTCTCTCATATAATAATGCTTACTGCTGAGTACTTAATCATTAACAAGTCATTGTCCATTCCACTCTCCAGAATCTTAATTCATACAAAGAGCTAAACTCCCCCTTCTGCATGTACTGTAGGATTTTTTGGAACTCATAAAAGTTTCATACTCTAATCCTACTTCTAAATGATAAAAATTTGAAGACAGCTACTTAGTTCCCCTGCAATCTTCTCAACTTAGAAACAATGCTTTCAACTGTTTCACATTATAGGTGCACTTCCTAGATATTTTGCCTCCTGATATTCTCCTCTTGAAGACATTGCTATCTGCAGGATCTTAAAATGTGGTACTCAAAACTAGACTTAGATACCAGTGTAGTATAAATGGATATGATCAGATTGGTATATATTAGGTTACAGTTCAGCTAATGTATCCTAAGAATTTGGCTTTTGGAACATTCATGTCCAAAACATTCATGATTAATATATTCAACGAAATTCCTATTAAACCAGGTCTTACTCTTCTTGTGATTATAAAGGTGACTATTTAAAAAGACTTGAAATATAATCCTACTAAATCTCAACTCTCTGATTTAGACTACGGGTCAGCAAACAATGGCCCATGGCCAAATCCAAACCATTGCCTTTTTTGTAAATAAAGTTTTATTGGAACATGGACATACCCACTCACTTATGTACTGTCTGTGGCCGCTTCTGTGCTGCAACAGAAGGGCTGAGTAGTGACAAAAAGACTATGGTGGTTGGCAAAGTTAAAAATATTTCATTTTTGCAATACAAACGTATCAAATTATTATGTTGTACACCTGAAATTAACAGAATGCTGCTGTGTTAATTATACCTCAATTTTTTTAAAAAAGTTAAAACTATTTATTATCTGATCTACAAAACATGTGTGATGACCACTAACTTAAGACTATTACTTCAACTTGTAAAGCCATTTTGTAATTCTGCTCTATTGCCAAGTGTATTAACCATTTTATCATTTTAAATTGATCAATTTTTATTAGTTCCATTTAGTCCCAATTTAAAGTTAAATTTGCTTTTCCAAACCAGGAAATACAGGTGCACAACTCAAGACTACTTAAGTTTATTAACCTCATAATAACCAAAACATATCTCTATTTAAAGGTAGAGGAGAATCTAAACATACACTATTCAAGATTTCCTGAACAGTATGTAGAATATTCACAGTTTAAAAATATTTAAAAAGGTACAGCCTAGAGAATGTAGTCAATGGTATTTTAATAGCTTGTACAGTAACAGATGGCAGCTACACTTGTGGTGAGCACAGCATAACCTATAGAAATGCTGAATCATATGTTGTAAACCTGAAACTAATATAACATCGTGTCAACTATACTCAAAAAATTTAAACACACACACACACACACACACACACACACACACACACACAAAGGAAAACAGCAAATTCCCTTTTAGCCATGTATTCAAAACCTTGGCACAAAAAAATGCTGCTGGTCTCAAGAGCTAAAGCTACTTGCTTAACATCAATTAATCGAGTAAAGACCAATGGAAGGGAATATATTTCAAAGGCAGTCAAATATGCTTAACTACGTTACAAGCATTTTTCAAAACTCGACAAATACAGATTTTAAAACAACACAGAGCTGGATGAAGAAAAACAATTAACTCTCTAAAAACAGGATTTCTTTCTTTCCTACCACTAGTTTCTTAATACGTAATTAGAATGAATGTCAGGTAATTTTGATAAATTTGGATGTTAAGAGTTATACATAATCTCATAAAATGAAATTCTAGTGATCATCTTCTCTTCTACAAGATCAACTAACTGAAAACCTTAATTGAGGCTTTTTCTCATGATAGTCAATATATTTTTAAATATTTAGATATGAAAGGTTTCTAAGAGCTTAGAAATTTTGTTTTAAATCTTTACTAATTATATAACTTTAGTAAGTCATTTAACTCCTTTTCTGTGCCTTATTTGTTTCATCTATAAAAGGCAAACAGGCAAGTTCATCTCCAGCTGGAAGCCTATGTCATTTGAAAACCCACATCTAACATCATAACATACTTTTAAACTTAAAAAAATAAAGATCATCCTTTATATTGGAAATGTATAGGAAATAAGGCTTAACTAAATTATGTTGGCTGGTAAAGCTATTCAAAGGGTTGAGAAACATTGGACTGGATGTTCTTTATAGCTCTAAAATTCTATAATTAGGTTAGTTTTCTTTACCTCAATTCAATGATGACTGTACCTTACCTTTCTCAATATAATTCTTGGGGGCCCAGGCAGGATCCCCATCTGCATATGGATCATTATACTGAACTACTGCAGCCTCTTCATCTTCATAATCCACTGGAGGTGGTGGTGGCGGAGGTGGAGAGTCATCAAACATGGGAATGTCATCTGGGGGAGGTGGTGGTGGTGGAGTTGGACTATCAGCAACTAAAAGAATTTAGATAATTAATTTGAATCAGAAATTACAGTAAATGAAAATTCATAAGTTAAAAGAATTTAAGAAAGCTCTAATTTGTATATAGCATGCACTATAATAAAACATGCAATGATTAGAAATAAAAGCTTGGTGTGTTAGAGCTTCTACTACTCTTAATAATAATTGTGCAATAATAAAATAAGCTAAAAATGAGAGTATTAGGAAGTGCTACAAATTAATGAATGCAGGAAGTTAGGACACAATGTCTCTTTTTATAAGGATTACAGGAGTAAAAAAGTTTCCTTACTCCAAGGCTCGGACCAGAACAAATGTCACCTTTTAGTAAGCGTACCTCCTTAAATAAGCCTTATGTCACATTTCTCATTATTTGGACTACTGTAAATGTTATGTTATACTGTTACATTTAAGGTTTGATAACCTATTCACTATGCACATTCAGGTCCCCGATTTTAGCTTTTAGTTATCCTTTAGTTCCCCAGAAATAAGCCTCCAGTGGGTGGATATTTATCTGTTTTAATCGAGAAAAAAGTTGGCAGTATCAGGTATGCTTCTATGTGTAGGTTTTCTATTCTTTTATTTAAATTTTAATAAGAAATTAAATTAGAAAATAATTCCAAGCTAATACAAAATCTCATTGAATATTTTCAGAAATGTCTATAATTCATAATCAACTTTTTAAATACAGAAAACAAGCTAAGAATTTTTGCATTATTGCTAGTAAAACTTAAGTATGGGACGGGGGAAAGACTCGATTCTAAAGATCCAATTTTCTAAGAATACATCCACAATAAAGATTTTTAAAATAAAGTGTTGCAGAAAGATGTAATTAAAAACAAACAAAAAGGAACTTATATCATGCATAACAATAATGACTCATACCTCAAGTTGTAGATGGGTGTGGTTACATGTATGTGTGTGATTTAAATAATCGAACAGTGAAATGAGAAAATGTCAGGCTAGAACTATGCTCCCTGAACTATTATGATACCAGGTAACAAGTGCTCCCAATATTAAGGAATTCAAAGCTAGAACACACAACTAACTCTTAATTTGAATTTCTGATTCACAAATTTCTTTGAAAGTTAAAGATGTGAAAATGTTTTGACAAAAACTGATACAAAGAATTCTATAATATCCGCAGGGGAGAAATTCAGAATACCAACATACTAACTCAAATGCCAATTTCTGGGGCTATTTATGTAATCAAAGCATGCAGTCATAATCTATTTGTAGTACAGGTTTTAAAGTTTACTCCACCCTATTCGGAATAACGTGCTGAGAACATAACCAAGGGATCCAGACTTAGAACATCTGTGGATAATAGCCCTACTTCCATACCCACTTCAATTCTGTGATTTTTATTTGATCCTGTCAGGGGACGAGAAAGACTATGAGAAAATAAATCCTGTGTAGTGATGCTCATTCTGAAGGCTATCAAGCAGGTCTACAATTTATTTCTCCATCCAATGCTTGGATCCTTTCTGCCCCTTTCTCCATAAAGCTAATATTATTGAGAGGAGAAGAAAATGGGTATGAATCCATCCTAACATCTAAGAGCCACAGCTCATATCCTTAATTTGGCTTAATGATAAATTATGTGTTTGCCTGAATCCCTAAATTGCATTTACTTTGACTTATATGTAACTTACCAATTTCATGTTTTCACTCAATTGTCTTCATGTCCCACTGCTGTGAATCTACACTGGCTTATCTCCAAATCATATATACACAAGGGCAGAAATCTGGTCAATCTAATTCTCTATGCATAATCCTTTGTCTAGCACCACACATAATTAGTTCAAAAATGCTTCCTGATGTTAATCATACACAGATGTAAACACATGGACTTTTTTAGGGGCTCATGTCTTAAACTGAAGCACATTTAGTAGGTTAACTGCCACAGGCATTTATTATCACCAATTTTGAGTGCCATAGGAAACTGCATATTTAAGAGAAGAACAGAAAATTCGTACTCCATAAAACATGTAAGATACTGATAGTTTATAATCAATCTTCCTAACATGCTTTCAAAGAAAATAGATCCTAAATAAAGCTGCACATTCTGCAGCACAAGTAGAATAACTGATTCCAGTTCATAAGTGTGGGGAAAAGAACTAAAATAAAATATTAAGTACCATGGTCCTCCTTAGCAAAAAACATGCATGCCCATTAATACTGAGTTTCTATCAAAAAAAAAAAAAAAAAGCTGGGGTGCCTGAGTGGCTGTCAGTTAAGCTTCTGCCTTGGGCTCAGGTCATGATCTCAGGGTCCTGGGATAGAGCCTTCCTCCGGCGGGGGCGGGGGGGCCCTGCTTCTCCCTCTCCTGCCTCTCCTTCAGCTGGTGTGCGCATGCTCACTCTCCCTCTAATAAATAAATAAAATCCTTTTTAAAAAAAAAAAGTTACCAAAATGCTAGTCAATATGCTTTGGCCCCACTAAATGGATGTTTATTATGGCTATCTTAAAATATTTCCTCCCCCTTTTTGTCTGTAAGGCAGCTCAAAATTTTTAAACTCTTACAGCATGAAGGACTAGCAATTTACCCTTATTCACGTCTTCTTAAAAAAATAAGATTCACATTTTTTTATAAGTTTAAACATACTGGGAGTTTTCAAACAAATGTTAACAATAAGGACAGTTTACACTCAGAAATTTCAACATTTTGGAACTACATTTTATAAAAAGCCCATTCAATCATACATGTTTCTTAAAGGTACAAACTTTGTCTTAGATTATTTGTACTCTTCCCAGAGCCTAGCACATAACACTGAATAAACAATTATTTGACTGGAGGAAGGGAGGAAATGTGGAGAATTACACAACAGAGTCAGCAAAAGCCGAACAATGGAATTTCCCACACTGTAATCTCCTGGAAGATGGGGTAATCATGTGGGTTACACATTTGTTCAAACCATTCTAAAATTTATTTGCATGGCAATGATCCCAAATGAAGTAAATCACTACTAGACCACCTTACCATCTCAATCTCAACAGCTATTTTGGCCTAGTGTAATCCAGTAATGGTGGTATTTTTTTATTTTGTCAAGTAACATTCACTCTGATCGTGTAGTTAGGGTTATACATCTTCTGGAACCTCAAGATAATTAGGCAGCAATATAAACTACTCTATCCTAATCAAATCCATATATTAAAAGAATTTCCAAAAATCATTAACCTGACCTCCCTGAGAGAAGACCTAAAAGCGGACAGATATATGTATTCAGAAATATTTCTCATGGGCCTGCGTGTAGCCAAAACACGAAGAGGGCTTGCCATTATCACTCTCGCATGGATAACCTGGATGGAAATTACTTATTCTTGCAGATTCATTCTTATCCTAACAACAAATCTTTATATAGGTTCAAAATTATTTCTGTGTAAAAATCTGAGGCTTCGGGGCGCCTGGGTGGCTCAGTCATTAAGCGTCTGCCTTCAGCTCAGGTCATGATCCCAGGGTCCTGGGATCGAGCCCCACATCGGGCTCCCTGCTCGGCGGGAAGCCTGCTTCTCCCTCTCTCTGTGTTCCCCCTCTCACTGTGTCTCTGTCAAATAAATAAATAAAATCTTAAAAAAAAAAATCTGAGGCTTCTACAAAGCTTTCACTAAAATTTTTATGTAACTAAAAGGGGGAAAAAAAAAAACCTGCCCCCAATGCATAATAAATTTAATCTCATACTCTATATGCTCATGAATTTGCTGGTAACAGAATACAAAATGTTTTCTAATTCTCTTAATAACTATTAGAAGCTGGTAGTTTCCGTACAATTTGAATTTTGTTTCATTACACTTTCCTTAAGAATCTGCAAAGATCAGATTTCATGTTTTAGATCATGTAAATAACATAAGTAAGTTGCAGTTTTGAATTTATATGGGTCAGTAATCATGCACACAAGAGAAAAAAACTGAAGACCGTGCTCTTCAGTTTCAAAAACATAGCTGCACCTATTTTCAAGATAAGATTAGCTTCTCAATAAAAGTAAGAAAATGATGACTCATCAGCCATGCATGCTATAAGGAGACAGCCTCTACTCTTTGACAGCTCAGTTTTTCCGAACTTACTGTTTTCCTGCACCCTGGCCACGAAGCCTGTGAGAGGTATCTGTGGAGTCAACTGAGGCATAGGGGGAGGGGGTGGAGCAATAGATACTGGCAGCAACAACACAGTATGGGGGAAGTAAAACAGAAAAAGGAAAGAAAAGGAAACAAACAAAAAGCAGAAGTCAGTTACAAGGACCACAAACATAAGTACGCAAAGAACAGTTTGCAAATGAAACAAAACAAAACAAAAAACAAAACAAAAACCTGCAGAACCTTCTTCAAGTTCATTTCCCACCAGTCAACCTAAACTGAGTTGTTGCTTAGCCAACTGGTTAATTTTTAAAAATACATTTAAGTTAATCCTAATGTTATACTGTTAGGGGAAGATTTAAGCTTACCATCACACTCATTTTCATGCAATGAATTTTCAAATTCTAAGGAAAGACTTTTAAAAAAACGAGTAACAGCGATATTTCCAGGATATTGTGTCTTTATTTCCAGGATATTGTGTCTTTGCCATATCACTATAACCTAGCAGGTATGTCTAGATAATGTTGTAAGATAATGTTGTAAATAGATAATGTGGTAAGATAATGTTGTAAGTTAGATAATGTTGTAAATTAGAACCCAAATAAATATGTTATGGAATAGCTGTTTATTCCATATATAAAGACACTATCAATCACAGGTTTCCTTTAAAAACAGTTCTTCTATCTAAATTTATACACAGCTCTCCAGGAAAAACCTTGTTACTGTAAAACAAGGTCGTTATTATTTTCTAAGGTAACAATTTTATTTGTAAAGATATCCCTCCTAAATTAACTAGGGAATAAGAGTGTTCCACATACCATGTTAATTGTTCATTGAGTTTCATAGGATAAGTATTTCACAAGTGACCTCCTTCATTTTATCACTGTTCTGAAATAGGAAACCTGATCTCATAACAGGTTAAAATATGCAATTATCTGCACTAAAGTAATTTCTAACAAATCACTGAGTAGCTGTAAACATTCCAACTTCCTTCTGGAAAGGACATAATTTATAGGAAATTGGTATCAAATGCTCACGTGGGCAACAAATGTATTAAAAACTGTAGCAAACTAGAAGTAAACATTCCTAAGTTTACCACTGTCTCATTTTTAACAAGACAGTAACTGCCAAAGGCTGCTTAGAAAAAGTCAATAGGACTGACTCGCAAAATTCAGTTTACTAGCAGTCACCAAAACGTGACACTAAATTGACAGAGAAAAACAAGTTATTGGTTCCCAAGGATCATTTAACCAAAAGGTTGTTTCAATTAACCCAATGTATAAATTTTGTTGGTAAGCATAAAAATTTGAAAGAGGTTCAGTATTCAAAGCAGCAATAACTTACCAAAGCAATATAATTACATTAATATTCATTGTATGGCTAAAATTAACATTCAATTCACTATGTAACTGGTCCTCACTGATTCTGATACTTTGGATATAGAACGCTCTTAAATAAAATGTTACAGTTTTGATTTAAAAACAAAACAAACCTCCCACAAGCCTAAAAATTTTGTTTAGAAACAACCCTTAGTAACTAGACATGCTGGTTAGTAAGACAGAAAAAGAAAAGCTATGCTATGAAGATACTAGTCATTACCACCACGTCTGGACAGAAGGGGAAATATGCACATCAAAACACTAAAAACATTTACATCCTACTACTACTACAGCAACGACCACTACCACCACTATTACTACAACACCAACAGTAACTCAGATTGATGGATAGTTATTTTGACACATATTTTTAAAATTTGAGTCCAAATTTCCCTTATAATATCTAAAAGATATAGTCACTTAGTAATGAAAAGGTTTTATTTGAGAATAAGTAACCCACCGAGCACTGTTAAAATAAAACTAAACAAACATACATTAGGTGAAGTGTCACCAAAAACCCTATTTGCAGAGTGAACCAAGTATCTAAGTGAATCAAAGAAAAATAAAGAACATAAAGATGGGATCTAAAAACACAACATATTATGGAAAAAAAATTAAAACATCATGAAACTACTGAGGCTAATAATCAGATAATCCATGGAATATTCAGACTCTAGCTACCTTTCATTACCAAAAGGAAATCAGGGAAAATGTGAGATAAAATTCTAACGGGTAAAGTTTCTTGGTAGGCAGCCTGGAAATTTTAGTCTGGAAAAGGACTGTATAAATTTGGGGATTATCTGTAAATTTTGACATTTTTGCTAAAGTGTTTTTCAATTCTCAGGAGTTTTTTGCTACAACACAATCTTGAACTCTAAAATTTACATTGGAAATAAATAAAAGAACTTTCCTCTAGCTCTGCTGTAAAATACATGTTCAGAACACACGTTATAAATAAACTTAAAACCAACTTCTTAGGGAAACGGGGAGTACTCAGTGTTTTTTACTAATACAACATGCACCTCTAGAAAGTAGTTACAAGTGCCACATGGGAAAGTGTGTTCTAGTCTATACCCAGTGTTCGCCTCTTGAAGTCAATAATAAATACTGCACAACAGGCTCATGTCAGATTTTTTTTTCCTTTGTGAATTAAGCATCTTAACATGGAAAGTGAAATTAATGATTACTCTAAGCAATTCGTACTCCCTGCCATTTTAACTATTTTCTTATCTTTAAATATCTTAAAGCCTTTAAAAACACTGATTGCAGTTAGTGTTGAGATGTGCAATTTGACATAAAGAGAAAGAAATCAGAAGAAAATCCTCCCCACTGTTACAGTGATTAGAGACAGAATAAGCAGGCATCACAAATGTTTTTAATGGTTCTGAACTCATTTCAGTACAGATTAACAAGCTTAAAAGTGATAGCCAGCAATTTCACTGTATTAAAGAAAAATTTTCACAATGTTCTTATTTTCACTGCTACTGAAGTGTCTCAAACATGCCAAAAATAAACTCAGTTTAATTTCAGTATTTTTCTTCTCTAGTTCTACTTATAGTAATAAAAATATCATATTAAACCATTAGTTAAATTTTAGTAAGTATACTCAGTATGTGTACATTTTTTTTGAAAGTGTTAAGCAATTATTTTTGTGATAAGCAGTAATTCTTAAAATGGCAGGATTCAAGGACTGACTTCCTAAAGCAAAAATAAACATGAAATAGCATGGTTTCAATTGTTGTCTATCACTGGCAAGAACAACAGCTTCAAATAATTTCCTTCAAGAGGAACTCCACTGTTGCTGTACGCCTGGCAAAGCACAAGCTTACTTGAATTCTGAGAATAAAGTGGACCTCCATTAACATGAGGCTGAGCAGAAAATGGAGCAGTCACAGAGGGAGTTCGTCTGTATCCACCAGAAGATGTCGAGGAAGTGGTAGAGTTGTGTCGAGAAATCTGCCTGGTCATTGTGCCATACTGGGAACCAGGAGCTGAGCCCGGGGCTGCGGAAAAGCATTAGTCAAAAGCAACCAACAAAGAACTTGAGCAACATGTGACCTCCGATGGCAGAACAAAGAGAGGGGGACTCTCAGTAAGAAATACCCATTGCTTTTTAAAGCCCACAGCATAAAATAAAGAGAAAAGTGAAGGTAAAACACAAATAGCTCTCTGAAGTTACAAACAAAAGGAAAAACAGATACTGTGTGGAAAGCTGCAAAAGTAAAATAAGTAACATTCTTAGACCTTTTAATTTAGCAGAATCCCAAATGGTATTTCGCTAATATTAAATGTAATTTTTTTCTGTATCATTTTAGAATACATAGGTTTTACATGTGAACTATGTCTCCCCAACAAAATAAGTACCAAAAGGTAATATGAAATGGAACGCATCAGTTTTCAGATGTGAATGTATTGATTACAAACTTCCTTTTCCATTGCCAAATCTTCAGGAACACAGGTTAAATTATAAAATGTAAACAGGCTAGCATATTTTCCACATATACTTCTATATTTATGTGAATGTTTATTGTGTTAGCAGTTATAATCAAATACGTATGATAGCAGAATCATCTTTATGAGAAGCACAATTTCTAGTTTCAAAGTACTTACATATAGTATCGGATTTGTTACCCCCAAACTTTTAAGAATAACATACTTCCCCTTTCACTTAAGTTTTTGTAACTAACAAAACTGTAAATAATTTTAGACTTTGTGAAATAATTTTCCAATTTTAAAGTAGCTTTATGTAGAAGATCCATTACCTTTCTCCATACTTGGAGGGTTTTTTTCCATCTTATACCCAAAACAATCTTTTATTATTATCATGCATATCTAGAATGACTGAAGTACTAACAGTTCTTAAAATTTTATTCAACATCTTTACCAACATTTCAAAAGTTTAATATTTAAAAGATTAATAAAGTTAAAAGCCTCTAAAGTTAACCATACTTTCCAAAGGTAACTTCAGGATTGTTAGCCTCTTTGCCCCACCCAAACATCTAACCAGACTAAGTAAAACGAGTTTATTTTCATTCAGTTGTGTAATTTCACCTCTCCTAGAGGTCATACAAGTTATTACATAAAAACATACAGCAGAGGTTGTTCATTTTAAAAAGTGCTAATAAACTTAACATTTTGGAGCTCCCAAGCCATAGGCAGTCACTAATTATTTGAATCATCGCCATGCTCATTTTCTAAATAGAAACACATTTTAAAAATAATACTCTATTCAAGAGCCTTCATGAATAAGAAATTTTGGAAAGCTAGGGTTTCCATAGAGCTAAGAGGTAAACCTTTAACTTTTTAATGGAGATCTCTGTAAAATGATTTTTTATACTTCTCTGACTTACATAAAAAGTATATGAAATCCAAGTTATTTTCCTTGGTGATCTAAAACTGAAAACCAACCATTCAGCATTTCCAAACTGTGCCTATTTCAGAATTTACTTTAATGTTTTATTATGTAATAAATCATAATACCAATGGGTATATGATTTATATAATTACATTATATACAGAAATATTATATATATAGTTATATATACACTAATATGTATACAATATATGTAATGGTTATATATTAATTTACATATTTATTTTGTGTATGATTTAAAGAAAAATAAGATAAATACCCAGCTCCACGAAACAGTATCACCAAAGCTTCCCGTTTGTACCTTCTAGATCCCAAAACCCAAAAGGTGTTAAACATTCTTTCTTTTCTTTCTTTTAAATCACAGATATATATAACCTTAAACAATACAGAACACACAGATAAGTTACAATTTATAAACTTTTATAATGGAGTTATTATGCATGCTGCTGGCTTGCTCTTTTTGTTTTGTTTTGTTTTTTATTTAAGATTCACCCCTGGAGGGACGCCTGGGTGGCTCAGTTGGTTAAGTGTCTGCCTTTGGCTCAGGTCATGATCCCAGGGTACCGGGATCGAGTCCTGCATCCTTCTCCCTCTGCCTGCCGCTCCCTCTGCTTGTGTCCTGTCTCTCTCTCTCTTTCTGACAAATAAGTAAATAAAATCTTAAAAAAAAAAATTCATCCCTGGTGGTAAGCCTATCAATATTGTATCATCCATTTTTGTTGCTTTATTTGCATGTGAGCATGCCACAATTTATCCACTATACTGTGATTACACATTTCAGCTGCATCCAGATTTCTGCTAATAATGCTACTACTGTGAACATTCCTAAATGGGTTCCTGAGTTTCTCTACAACACTGGTTCTCAAACTTCAGCATTGATCAGAATTTCACCTTGAGGGCTTGTTATAATACAGACTACTGGGTCCCAGTCCTCAAAGTTTCTGAGTGAGGCGGTCTAAAATGGGATCTGAGAATTTACATTTCTAACTAGTTCCCCTGTGATGATAATGCAGTTGGCCTGGGGACCACACTATGAAAGCCACTGCCCTAGGACAGTGGTTTTCAAATTTTATGGTTTTAGTGTCCGCTCTTTAAAATTAGAGAATCTCCTCATCATATTTATTCCAGTTATCCCAAAGAAGTATTCTTCATAGTTGAAAAAATGCATGGTGATTGACAGCCCAATATTTAAGTAATAATACTCATGTGGTGATTTTGTAGATTCACCTTATGCAGAAATCATAATTAGTGAAATGTAATGTCTCATCCTGTGCAACTTTCTATTTTACTTTCTATGGAACACAATATTTTCTTTGTTTTCAGTATATCTCTGGATGGGGCTGATTGCGTGTGGAGAACCTTACATTTATGAATATTTGAAAAATAAATGATTGAAACTGAAAAAATAAAAATAATTTTAGTATATGTGCTGCCGAAGTGAGCACTAAAAAAATAAAAATAAAATTAGAGACCCTCAAAAAGCTTTTGCAGAGGTGGGTTATAGCAACAGGTAATTACTATAACAAATTTAAACTGACATCTTTAAAGCACATGAATATACAAAATACAAATAAACATTCTGTTAGCTGTCACAGCAATGATTCTATCATAAGTCATACAGCCCTCTGGAAACTTCCACTGTATACTTGTACATGAGAATGAAAAAGGCAAACAGGTCTTATTATTAGGAATATAGTTCTGACCCCAAAAACTCCATAAAAGGATCTTAGCATCCTCCCAGGGACCTGTAGCCAGATTCTGAGAACCAGTACTCTAGGGCAGATATCTAGAAATAATATTAAATCTAAGGTAGAAACCTGTTCAACCTGACTAGGTAACAACAAATTACTTTCCAAAGTAAGTGTATCAACTAATAAACTCCCATTAGCAGTGTACTTTCCTATTATTATATACCCTCATCAACACTGGGTACTAGTAAACTTCTACATTTCTACCTATAAGGTGGATATAAAATAGTTTCTCACTGTGATTTTAATTTTCATCTTCCTGATTATTAACTAGGTTGGGGACTTTTTTTTCACATGGGACTTTCTGGCAATAATTTTTATTATTAGGGTCTTCTTTTTATTATCTCCATTTGCCCCTTTTTCAATGTTTTGAAAAGATGTGGCTAGACAGCTATATTTCACCCAAACTGAAACTCAGCTGTCATTTGAAACATTTCATTATCCATTTCTATCTGGATTATTGCTCTTGTATATTTCTAGGCTGAATGGTTTCATCCTATGTGTGTATTCTGAATTCCTAATATGTTCAATCCAGTCACCTCCGATTTAGGAACAATTTAAATGTAACTGATTAAGAAAAAAAAAAAACTTCTTGGCATCCCAGATGCCAAAAGTACTGAGCTATATCAGAGTTTTTCATACTGTGATCCACAGGAAAGCCTCAGGAGCACCCCACAACCACACCTCATTTTCTTTTCCATCTAAATTCCTCCTGTCCCCCATCTTCACCCCAATCCTTTGACTGTATACACCAGGGAGTTCCAAATGAAGTTTCACGTAAAAAAATATTACATTACTTATTTTAAAATATCTTTTTGAACAATCACTGCTATAATTTTCCTTAAAAAAATCAAAACAAGCAACAAATACAAACCATATTAAATTGGTTACAAATTAAGCATAAAAACATTTCACATTTCAGAGAATGTGATTTTATATTTAACTGTGTAACCTCAGAGGCCTTTCACCAGAAGAAATTAGTGTAAATTAGATTAACACTTTAACCTTTGTATTACCACCTACAACCTAACAACTATAAAAGCTAGCAGTCTAACAGAGGAGTTTATTATGAATTACGAACAGTAAGTTAAATCACTCCAGTGGTTATGCAATCTCACCTATCACAGTGTTCACAGGGAGAAGTGGTGGAAGAGGTGGTGCTGGTGGAGCTCCAGAAGGAGGAGGGACAGAAATGTTTTCTAATAAAATAGTTTATAATTCAGGTCAGAGGACAAGAAAGAAAACTAAACATTCTGAAACAGTAAGAAAATACAAAGTTTTGGAAAGGAAAAAAAAAAAGACACCCATATGTAAAGCATGTCCAACTGAATATGAATTCATTTTACTAGGTAAAAAGGACATTGAGTTCATACCTGCATTAACTGTAAAATACGCCATTTTTATAAGCAGCTTTTTCTCCTTTTTCAACAACCTCCTTGAGAAGCTAAGAATTTTTCCTAACAGTTTGATTACTAAATATGTATTTTTTAACACTATAAAGTATTCATTTCATTTACTAAAAAAATCAAGGGACTAATTTAATGTTCTGCAATGATTTCTTAAATTTTTCTATAATCTAAAGAGTAAAACACTTTTCCAATTTTAATCCCATTTTATATTCATAGCATTTTATTAAAATATGTATGGAATATTATATGTAAATACAGCAAAGTCACAGAAAAGCTACCTCCAGAGTTGAGACAACAGCCTACAAAGAGACGTCAACTCACTGGTATTAAAAAACAGTAACAACAACAAAAAACTCACTGGTATATAATTCACATTAAAGACATTCAGCCTTTCAAGTATCACAATACTGGTTTGCTCTTGAAATAGGAAAAAGCATTCCTGACTAGTGCCCAAGGCAAGTATTTCCAGAGCAAAATGGCCAAAAAACTATTTAATAATGTTATGTAATATGCTTTGGATATTTGTATGTAAGAAAAAAGAGCTAGCAAAATCCTAAAGTCTCTGTGAAAGTCTCCCTAAAAATGTTCTTAAATTTGTTGTTAGCATTTCTTCTAGCAACAATCACATAAATTTCCTAAGTAAATTTTATCTAATGTAACTGTTTCAGACTTTCATAATAAAGCTCATGAATTCCAGCACATATTAAAACAGGTCAACATGCAACACACCTGGTCCAACAGTGGGCGGTGACGGTGTGGGCACGGCGATCGGAATGCCAATACTGCTGCTTCCACTGTTTTCTCGGCTTCCACTCCCTCCACTGCTTCCGCTGCCAAGAAACAAGTTTGAAAAAAGCCATTCTAGACATTTATCCAAAGACAAATTCAAAGCCACTCAATACTCCTTTTATGTGTGTGTTAAATATACAAAACAAAAAGTTTATAAGAAGTATTCAATACAATCTTAGCCCTAATGCTTAACGTGGTTGTGTTTTACTCTACTTCTCAAACTACTGGAAATCAGTGCAGTCCTAACATAGCACACAGAACCATCAGAAGAGATCATCCTATTGAGAAATGAATGACCAATAAAATCTCATAGTATAATGATCCAACAAAAGTTTATTTAAAACCTACTATGAAGAGCAGTAACTAAAGCAGACATGAACCATGTTGCCATGGAGCTCACAGCTGAGAATGGGAAAATAGACATTAAAAAATACCATGATGGATGCCACAAAAGAAAATGTTCAAGATGTTACAGAAGTTAATAAAAACTGTAACCAGTTTTAGTCTGGAATTAGTACCAAAATCTCCATCCCATCTCAAAGAATGGTGGTAAGACAGGGAAACTTTCTGGAAAACGAGCAAGCAAACCAACAACAAAAAAAAGTGACGCTTCAGCATGGGGCATTTGTAGAGTCGATACTGTTAAACTCTAACCAATTCCTTACTATTCTAATTCCTGTGGATTTACTGTCCCTTTAGGCATACAACCTCACACTATCCAGTTGTTTTAGTAACATGTGCATGTACGTGTATACACAAGTATATATGTGCATGTGTAACCTTAGGCTCAATATTGACTTTAAAATCAACAGGCCCAGAAACTGAAGAGAGCAAAACTTGCACTGTTTAATAAAAGTTTTTCTCCAATATGATTATTCTATAATTACATTATCATATGTTAATGGAAGAAAAAGAAAAAGAGAACAAGCTGTTTATATGCCATAAATTGCTTGAATGTGAAGGCCTCCCTACTCCCTCAAGCCAGGTGATCAATATCCTGTTTTGTCCCAGCACTGCATCACAGACATAGGAAGTTTTTGTACTTACTATGCTCTTCTACAATTATTGGTTTATATGTCCTGTTTCTCACAAGGGGGTTAGAAAATTACAGCCAAATCTGGCCCCTGATCCAATTTTTACAACCTGTGAGCCAAGAATATTCTCGTAATTTTTAAATAGTTGAAAAAAACTGAAAGAGGAATAATACTTTATGATACATTAAAATTATATGAAATTCAAATTTCAGTTCCATATGCAAAGTTTTACTGGAATGCAGCCATGCTCATTCATTTATGTGTTGTCCATGCTGCTTCCATGCTGCAATGACAGAGCTGAGTAATTGCAAGAGACCATATGGCCCACAAATCCTAAAATATTAACAATCTGGCCTTTTATTAAAACAGAATGAGCTTCTAGAAAATTAAACTATATCTTATGGGCATGTCCCTGTACCTAATGAAGTAACTCTTAGTAAGTGGTTGTTGTATATGATTAAACTATTAATACTTCCACTAGAGAGAAAAACCATGCTTTATTATTCAAAAATGAACACACACAAAAGAATTTGGTCCTCAATGAACCTGACCTGTTACAGTAACTGCAGATATCAATATAATAATTTATTTACTAACAGTAGCAGTAACAACAAATTTCCATTACATAGAACCTAAGAGGCTTGACATACCCCTACTTAATTGAATCCCCCAAAATGATTTTGCTAAATTTCTCTAATATACCAACCTAAAAGTCAAGGTAAAGAGAGGTCCCTTGCCAAGTTACTAAGTGATAGATAAAACTGAAGAATAAAATAAAGCTATAAAGTTAAGCTATTGCTATACAATAAATTTGTTGGACTTTATAAAAGTACCCAAACATGGAGTGGCTACTTCTGGGGAAAAGAAAATAGAGGCTATAACTGGGAAAGTACCTAAGGGGAACCTTCGGGGTTGCTGGTAGTATTTCATTTTCTGATCTGGGGATGGTTACGTGGGTATATTCAATTCGTATTAAACCATCAAGTTGTATATTTAATAAACTGTGTGCTTTTCTGAATGTACATCGTGCTCCATAATCAAGTTTTTAAAAAATCCACTGGGGAGGTAATTTCTAGAACTTTTTTTTAAACAACTTAGATATTCTAGTCTATCAACTCTCTTAAATTCTTCCTCAGATTTAAGGTCTTTTTTCTTCCAACCTCATAAAGTTTAAATCATGTTGTATAATTTCTGATATTTCATCTTTTATCCAAAAATATTTAAGAGTGGTTGCCTTGATCTTTTTTAAATAACTGCTCTAAAAAACATTCTTGGGCCTTGATCCAAATATACATTTATACCTCCATCAAAAAGAAAACATGGGAGCCTAGGTGGCTCAGTTGGTTAAGCGACTGCCTTCAGCTCAGGTCGTGATCCTGGAGTCCTGGGATGGAGTTCTGTGTTGGGCTCCCTGCTCAGCAGGGAGTCTGCTTCTTCTTCTGACCCTCCCCCCTCTTATGCTCTCTCTCTCTCTCTCTCAAATGAAAAACAAAATCTTAAAAAAAAAACCAACAACAACATAGTGGCAAATCTGCAATTAGTACAAACTTACTTAAAACCTAAAGAACAGGAATTATGGCATAAATTTATTTATAGAAACATACAATATTATTACCCATCTTTTATATTCTGTATTAGCATTAGAGCAATACTTTACTCGGCAACTTTATAGGAGTTTGTCACCAGTCAACCACCCCCACTTGCAGATATTCAAAGACTCAACCTGAAGGTTTACCTGTGTGTCCTTGGTCGCTGGTTTAAAGAAGCTGTCCTGCCTGGACTATGCTGACTTCCGAGCCTAGCAGGACTTGTCATGTAGTCATTAGGAACTGTTGGGGGTTTAACAGGTTCCAGGGTTTTGTAAGGAGTATTTCGTCTAAAGAAGCATAACAGAGAAAGGAATAATGAATAAGAAAGGAATAATGAATAAGAAAGATTAAATGGTATTTTCCCCTAAATCTGTGATTGTCTCTTTGTAACCAAGTATAACACAAGTTTTTTTTTCTTTAATTTGTAATAATAACTTTTGTTTAAAAAAAAAAATCTTAGGGCGCCTGGGTGGCTCAGTCGTTAAGCGTCTGCCTTCAGCTCAGGTCATGATTCCAGCGTCCTGGGATCGAGCCCCACATCGGGCTCTCTGCTCCACGGGACGCCTGCTTCTCCCTCTCCCACTCCCCCTACTTGTGTTCCTGCTCTCTCTCTGTCAACTAAATAAACAAAATCTTTTTAAAAAAACCTTAAATTTTTGTATATAAATTTTGTTACTATACACAAAAACTAAAGTTTGTTACGTTTTCTTATTAAAACCATAGGAAAGGGTGATTTAAAACTTCTAACCTTATTTCTAAAAATAATGACTGTAATTTTTTAAATGCTCAGTAATATTCAACTTTGAATTATACATTATTCCCAGCTCAGTGACCCACAAGCCACTGTCCTTGTACATTATAAAAATGAAGTAACTCGGGCACCTGGGTAGCTCAGTTGGTTAAGCGACTGCCTTTGCCTCAGGTCATGATCCTGGAGTCCCGGGATCAAGTCCCGCATCGGGCTCCCTGCTCAGTGGGGAGTCGGCTTCTCCCTCTGACCCTCTTCCCTCTCGCGCTCTCTATCTCTCATTCTCTCCCTCTCTCTCAAATAAATAAATAAATAATTTTTTTTAAAAAAATGAAGTATCTCCCCTGCAATTTATTCCTACCTCAGTGTAGAAATATACGAATGAATACATTCTGATCCTATGTAATGCCATAAATTTCTCAATAAATGGTTTTAACTTTTCTATTTAATAACTTCGTATTTTTTTTTTCAGGGGCTAGGGATTTACAGTATGAAAATAGAAACTAAGATGCAGTACAAATGTTAATTATTAATCCCTGTTACTATAAAATAATGATTCCTCACCCCTCTACCAAACACGAGAAATCTACTATTCGCCTTCCTGTGTTAAGATGAATAAACTTTCAGAAATGTCTTACCAATATTCAATATTTTTATTGCACTGAGAACTGAGAAGGAAGAAGCCATCAACTGTTATCTTTTCTATTTCTCCAACTGGCCTACCCCCAAAGCTCAAGTATGAAGGACCCTCAGATTACCAGCAGAAAGTCAAGAGTACTCCAGGTAGAGTCCCTAAGTTTCAGGTGCCAAAAAGATCTGCAGGCTATGAAGCCGAACTACATAAAATACACCGCTTATTTAAAGTCCTGCAATATGAATATTGTTAACACATGTGAAAGCATATGGAATCCTCTGGCGATTTCATTAGAAATAAACTTGGGCTAGACTTATTTGTTTCCCAAAAAAATTAATTAGAAGATTAAAAAAATAAATAATGCTTATTTACACATATACAAAAGAACCTTTCTAGTACAGACTTCTATAGAGAATATTATAAAACACACAGATTCATTTTGGATTCTGTTCAAGGAAATAAGAACCAAAATTAATTTGTAAAAGGTAGTTCACATTGAGAGGGTCCCACAGCAAGGACCCATACGCTTACTTAAGTCACAGAAACATCTTTTTCTTTTGCATATAGATTTTCTTGTAAAATGTAGTTGAATTCTTACCCCAATGTTCCCCGGCCTGACATGGGAGGGCTTGGTGGTTTCTGAGTAGGAGGATTTGTTCTCGACAGCGTGCCAGTTCTTGCAGGCTGGTTATTTCCATGCTAAAATGTGGAAAGAAAAGCCTTTATTTTTATATCAAATTGTTCTGTTGGTGTTTTGACACCATGTATTATTATTTTTTTAATATCAGAATGTGAAGTAAGGATTCCCAGACAGTTTTAATAACAGACTTTGGTACTACATTTTAAAAAGTCAAGAAACCACTTGCGCTTGGCTTTTCTCCTATTATCTTGTGCTATTCATACCAATTTATGGCAAATACAGGTGTGATTATTGGATTCTCTACATTATTTTATTGTTAAACATGTTCACTGAGCTCCAACTTATCTGCATTCAAATACTGGATTTCCCAAAATTTTTTAGACATGTACATTAATAAAAACTACAAATCTCAGTGTCAACTTGCTAAAATATTCATTAAGATAAAACTCATCTTTATCTTAACAATTCAGTAACAAAGTCATATATGTCTGGAAAACCTCCTAATTGTAAGTCAATAAAAGCAAGGCAACTATCAAAAAATGAGCAAAGCAATAAATGTTAGCAAAATTAATGTTCCTATATAAATGCAGATGTCAATATATCTTTTGATATATTAACACATCCAAGCTACGTTGCTGATTTGAACTGAGTTTATTTACTCTACATAAATCCTATGGGAAAAAAGCAGACAGACATAGGAAGAGTTTTCAAATTTTAGTGGCTCGGCAGCCTCTATCAGTATAGAGGGAATACTGTGGATCAGATGATAAGTAGTATCTCTTACCTTGGCTTTTAGCCACTTTACGTTGGCAAAAAAAAGGGGGGAAAAAGTAGAAATTAATTCTAAATAAATTATATCTGATAGGACACGTTTACATTTATAGTTATTCAATTCATGTTGATAAGCTTTTACCCAGCCATATTTCAAATATTTTATAAAGAAAAAAGTATCCATAAGCAGTAGGGAAATATTCACGTGTATCAAATATTTTTCAAAAGAATATATTCATAAGGAAACCACCACTTAATTATGCCAATCTCATGCAAGTCCAATAATGTCTTGGGTCAGTATTTCATCCTATGAAACTAATCCAATTGAATCACAGATGATAAACACCGATTTAAACAGAAACACCTAACACACTCAATGTAAGGCTACTTTAAGACATCAGTGCACAAGACCTAAGGCTTTACTGAACAAGTAAAGTATTCATCAGATGACTGGTAATATAGTATTTTAAAAACTGATAAAACTGTAAATGTTAAAATTCAAAACCACATGTTGCTTCCAAATTCAGAAAAGGACCTAGCACCTTGGTGTTTAAAACAAAACAAAACAAAACAAAACACGATGCACAGTAGCAGCTTAGCCAGATTCTAACTAAGGCATAAACAAACAGGGTCTAGAAACCCTCTCATTTGTAACTTATGAATCTAAATCTGAGCAGGCCAACAGTAGCAGGAAGCTATAGGTTACTTTAGTTCCAAGTTTTCTTCTGAACCAGTTTAGCTAATATTCAAAACTGAAGAATGATTGCTTTGATCCTAAAAGCTACTTCTATGAAAGATGACTAGCCTATACTTGAAGTAATAATGTACTATAAATAATATGAAATACTGTGTATAATCCTAAAGCATCACTACTCGTACTACGCCACTTAAGAAATATCTTTAGGTCATAGAGTCTAACCTTGTATATATTCTTTAACACTTGCCCTTCTAAATATGAATCTATCATTTTTCAGGTGACCATAAAGACAACATTAAGAAAGTCAACCAAAGGAGGAATGTACTTTGTCTTAGATATATTCTCATTTCCAGAAATTATGCCAGAATTTTGGTGTTAATATGTTTAGAATGATATTGCTCGTTTTTATCAATGTCTGGAATCCTACCTAGCTGCTACATATCACACCTGGATTTAGAAACTGTAAACCTGAATAACATTATCCTTGGAAATAAGATATACTAATGTGATAGCATTATAATACACCAAATACTATCCTAGTCTAAACTTGGCCTGCTTCTCCCTCTCCCACTCCCTCTGCTTGTGTTCCCGCTCTCACTGTGTCTCCCTCTGTTAAATAAATAAAATCTTTAAAAAAAAAAAATTCCTAGCTGAACTCTGCTACTACGCAATGGTGTAACCTTTAACCTTATATGGAGCTCCGCCTCCTCTATCAAGCGTGTATTTATGTATACAGACATGTTTGAGTTTCAGTTTTAGAAGAAAATAATCTCTGTATCTTACAGCTTAAAATACTGTAATTGTTAGCGACCTACAAGATTATTCCACTTAAATATCCCCAAAACACATCCAAACTAGACTTTTATTTTCTTAAGATCTCACTTCATTTCTTTAACATTTACATTTATGGATGAGCCCCTTTACCATTTCCCTGGAATCTTAGGTTTAAAACGATAGAATTCTCTTTGATTCCTCCCTATCTTCTGGCCCTAAGTAAATCATAAGCTTTGTATACCACAGGTGCTGAAAGTCTAAAAGGCCAGCCAATCCTTTCTTTGACATATGATTCATTAGCTTACTCCTTTGTTTAATACAAGTGAAACCTTGAAAAAATACATTCTTATATACATTTGGTAAAGCTTTAGTTTCTCTACTAATAAAATGTAACAAATCCTAGATCGCATGGTCTTTTTGAGGCTTAAAAACACATACATTGAAAGTCAGTCCTTTGTAAATTATGAACCAGGCTATAAAGCTGTTAATTAAAAATTAATTTAGGGGTGCCTGGGTGGCTCAGTTAAGCATCTGCCTTCAGCTCAGGTCATGATCCCAGGGTCTGCTGGGCTCCCTGCTCAGCAGGGAGTCTGCTTCTCCCTCTCCTTCTGCCCCTCCCCACGTCCCCACCCCCGCTTTTGCTCTCTCTCTCTCTCTCAAAAAAATAAAATCTTTAAAAAAAAATTTAAATGTCTCTACTAAGTATTCAGGTCTTCTCTAGTCTATATCTTACTCTGAAAACTTGTGCTCTCTTATAAAGTTCATCTTCTTTACATTCTCCTTCATGTATATATTCTGGTAGTTTCCTTACGCTAGGATTCTCTTATCCATATCTTACTGTTTCCAAAAGTCAAACCAGACATATCTTAAGATATTGTTTCCATATTTTTAATTCCTACCAAACTTATGTGTAACCATCTATTTCAAAGCATAAAATGCTTTAACATAATAAATATTATTTAAATAATACAAATAACAAAACCCCGAAATTTACATCACAAAAGAAAATATGATGGAATATTAATTTCGGAGTGTAGCAACCTTAACATGAAACTTGGCAGCTTTAAGAAGAAATACTATATTTGGATACAATTTTTTAATCTGTATATATTTTTTAAAATACCCAAACATCAAAGTCAAAAGCCAAACAACAGTATGAAGAAATATCTGCCAATATATAAGAAGCTCATTTCCTTAACAGAAAAAAGAACTCTTATCAATCAGTAGAAAAACAAACTTCTAAATAGAAAAGTGGTAGACAAAACATAAGAAAATAATTCTAGAACTATAGCTAAGTATAGCTTCTCTCTTTTCCTTCTCATAATTTTGGCCCTAGCATTTGTTCATTACTATCCAAATTTCTAACCTTCACATATCTCTAACTGTGCTCTAGAAATACTTAATTAAGCTGGCAATGATCTTTCTGAGAAATCATAAACTGAATTTAAGCTGTTTTACAAGCCTAGCCACATCCCCTGGGTAAAAATATAAGAAACAAACAAGTAGCCTCCTCTACATTTGCAGTGTTCCAACTTTACATCTAGCTTCCAAGCATGACAGTAAAGGGGAGATTCCAATAATGTCCAAGGAGAGTAGAATAAAAGTCAGTATTGTCAGTCAGCTATACTCCCTTCTTGATCGGGAACCCCCAAATAATTCAGAATGCAACAGATCCAGCAATAGCATCTGTCAAATCAGCCAGTTAGGGAAAGCTTCGAGATTCTAGCTGATTCCTAAAAATTTATTATAAAAATTCTGAAAACCAGAATAAAATCAAATAATGGTCCTCTAGAAAAGGGACTACCAAATTTAAAAGGAATTGTTTATCCTGAGCAGAAATGGGTAAGAAGAATTCAGGTCATTCGGGATGTTTGCAAAATGACCACAAACGCCTAAGAAGTTGACAGGCTACTGATATCCTTCAAGAGCAACTAAATTAACATGGGCAACAAATAATCTCTTTCCTAAAAGCCTGCCGCAGCAGGGGAAGGGGAAGGGAAGGGGGTGGTACACAAAACGAAATACAATTTTTTATTCTTCATAAGTTGCTGGAACTATAGCCACATCTACAGAGATGCACTAACACATATACATATTTTGAAATAAAAGGTTTAAAGTATTTACAAATTATTTTCTAAACCAACTCTGTAAAAAAGCATACGATTTTAAATATTCATTCAGTAGTAAGACATGGAATTCAAAATAAAATTTGTAATATTAGTCTAGGACTCAAATGGCTTAATTGATGAATAAATAGCATGTTAAGTTTTATTGTCTTCTTGAATACAACCTATTTCACAGATAAAATTCTGCCTCAAGTTTAGTATAATTATTATCAAATAAATGTTCTTTGAAAACTGTAATGCTAGTTACCAGCTAAGAGAATCTATTAAAATTATTTTTATTACCCTATTTCCTATCCAAAATATTTACCGGATAAATTATTTCAAGTTAACACAATATAAAAATGCTTACCTTGACACCATGGCCCACATCATCCAGAACTGTATAGTCAATAGGTTTCCGAATGTACCTTACAGGACGCTCCATATTTGCAGGTGCTATTATTTTGTGAGTTCTTGATGTATTCTTATTTGTTGTCAAAATACCAATCTCTCTCCGAGCCACTTTCTCTTTATGAATGTCCACAGTCTGTATTTTAAATTTGAACAAAGAAAATATTATTACGCATTAACTAATGTCCATATATATTGGGCCATATACAACATTGGACCACAGGATGGTACTGCATGTCTATTTTCCAGTGAATACTCTCTCTTTCCCTTCAAAATTAAGGAAACTACTATCTTTGAGGCTCAAAACGGGGAATATCTAAAGATGATTAAAAGCACCAACTGATTTAATGGATTTGGTTCCAAGACAATTTCCAGGAAAGTAATTTTCATTCCTAAAAACTCAGCGTGTATGGAAAGGGAGGGGGGTCCTGCTCTGAGAAGCTTACACTTTACTGGGGATGCAGACCAGGAAGAAAATCAATGATTACAACACAATGAGGTAGTGCTGTAGTGACATAAGCACAGTGTATCTGAAATTACTCCAAAGGTGTTCAGAGCCAAGATACCTAACTAGGTTGAGAAGTGCTCACTTAAAGACTTTATAGTCTGTAGGTTCTTAAGGATAAATAGAAGAGGTAAATATGGAAATTATTCAAGGCAATTATTCATACTGCAGAAAAAGGTATAGGAGAAAAGATGGTAAGTTAGAGCAAAAGTTATGAACTGGCATCATGCAGCCTACCTAATACTGGCCTTTATGACTTAAAAAAGAATTTTGTTGCTGTTTAGTTGCCAACATTTAAAACTAGATAAGGGATGCCTAGATGGCTCAGTCAGTTAAGCGTCTACCTTCGGCTCAGGCCATGATCTCAGGGTCCTGGGATCAAGCCCCATGTTGGGGGCTTTCTCCCTCTCCCCTCTACTCGTGTTCTATGTCATTCATAAATAAATAAATAAATAAATAAATAAATAAATAAATAAATAAATA